>NC_057800.1:268326330-268487707 GCF_018294505.1 Triticum aestivum
GTTCCCAAAGGTTTCATTCCGTTTGGACTCCGTTTGATATTCCTTTTCTTCGAAACCCCAAAACAGGCAAAAAACAGCAATTCTGGGCTGGGCCTCCGGTTAATAGGTTAGTCCCAAAAATAATATAAAAGTGGATAATAAAGCCCAACAATGTCCAAACAGTAGATAATATAGCATGGAGCAATCAAAAATTATAGATACATTGGAGACGTATCACTCGGCCCATTGGGACATCAGCTCATTCAGCAACAGGGGGCGCTTCGAGGCACCAAATTGTGACCAGAAAAGCTTCTCTATTGCATACCCATCTTGTGCCTGATAATACTGCGCCGCATCGGAATAACTCTTCGGCAACTCTAAAAACTCATCCGGAGAACTCCACAATGGGTTAAGCTGAGCATAGTTCGGGTCGCCGAACTTAGCCTGTAGTAAAAATGGCTTACCAGCTGCAATCTCCCCAGCTTGCTGGATCTCCTCACGGGCTGCTCTGGATTCATACCACGCTTCTCTCGCCTCTCGTAGGGCCTTGTCAATTTCAGCCATTTTGGCTTCATTCTCCTTCTCAAGGAGTTCACACCGACTAACAATACTTTTTAGCTCGAGCACCATCATGGATATCTTCTCGTCGTCTCGACGCTGAGTAGCTCGTTCGGCTTTTAACTCAGCCGATGCCTTCTCGACAGTCGCATTATTACACTGGGCCTGCTCCTTGGCCCGGGCTAGCTCCGCCCGAAGAATTTCAACGGCGGCAACACCATCTGCAGCGAGGCACAACTTTCAGCGTCATTCTTATATCACAAACATGTATGTGCAGGGACTGCTCCGCATACATACCTTGCGACTCGTCCAAATGCATATTGATTAACTTAATGTCATCCCCGGCTACATCAAGCTTCCGTTGCAGCTCGGCAATATCCGCAGTCTGTGAAGTAGCCAAGGGGGAAGCAGCTTGTGTTCAAAGTTAATCAGATTAGTCCACAAAAATTTCTTTTGATCCTCCGTTCGCTTCCTATGGGAAGCCAACCTGAGTCTCAGGGGCTACTGTCTATACACGGGTGTATTTTCTGAATAAAACACCATTGCACATATGACAGTACAAACCTCGAAGCCTCTCAGCAGACTCGTAAAGGCCTCATTCAATCCGCTCTTTGCAGATAGGACCTTTTTAACCACCGTACCCATCAAGGTACGATGTTCCTCTGAAACGGACGCCTGCCACTGCATGTTCGTCAAGATGTCCGGCGCCTCTGGGTCTACGGAGGCAGCGGCAGGAGTATGGTCACCCTTTGAAGGGATCCGTTTATTTGTATCTGGATGCATTCCGGATTGTTTGAGGTCTTCATTGTTGTTCCCCGGACCTTGGGCCCCCGAAGTATTACCCTTCGTGTGGCGTCTTCATCATCCCATGCACCACTTGTTGATCGGGGGAAACCCTCCGCGACGACATCTCAAGGTCGCCTGCCCTATTGGACGGAGAGGCCGGTGGGGCATCTCGCTTTCCATCATCTTCGAGAGAAGGTCCCCTAAGGAAGAGGATTGTTGAAGGGGACAGTGCGCTGAGCTGCAAAAAATATATCATAAGAAAAGAATGGGATATGTTTAAAACAGCCTTGTTCACTTATGATTTGGCCGGAGGCTTGTCCTCGTCATGAGACTGCGCTTTGACGTCCTCCAGGCCTGGGTCGCCCCCCAGAGGCATCTTGCCTCATTTAGGAGCCTGCTTCTCCCAATCTTCGGAGGCGGCCCTCTTCTTCCTGGGAGGGAAAGAGATAGTGGCCCCCCCTTCACTTTTGTCTTCGGATGAGGGGATTTTTATTCCTCCGGACACAAAGTCCAAGGTTCCCTAGGAATAGAGGCCATCCTTAGTCCTCTTGCCCTCCGCCTCGTCCTCCTTCTCCGGCATCTGGTATGGTGCTGGGGCCAGCATCATTGTTAGGACAAGATTCACTAGACCCTCGGGCAGAGGGGCCGAACACATAATCAGTTCCGCCTTCTTTATCCAGCCCTGGAAAAAGATAGCTTGCTCAGTACCATATTACTGTACACATGACTACAAAGTATCTGAAAGCCAAGTGCTTACCGGGGTATCCGGACGGTTACAATTAAGGCCAGCGTCCTCAGCAGTATCCGGCCAATGTTTCCGTTCCCAAAAAATAACTTCCACATCCCTTCGTGTGTGCCGGCGAAGAAGTGTTGGAGGGTTTGTGGTCCTTCTGGATTAAACTCCCACATGCGGTGAGGCCTGCGCTGGCAGGGCAAGATTCGGCGAACTAACATCACTTGGATCACACTGACGAGATCGATATCTCCCTCGAGGAGGCTTCGGATGTGGCTTTGTAAGGTCCACACTTCATCCACTAATTCCTAGTCTAGCCCCTTGTTGACCCATGACGCGAGCTGTAACGGTGGGCCAGGACGGAAGGTGGGGCAGCTACCCATTTAGCACTGCGGGGCTCTGTAATATAAAACCACTCCCACTGTGAGTAATTGGAAGCCTCGGTAAAAGAACCCTTTGGCTAGGGAGTGTTGGCGAGTTGGCTGATTGTAGCCCCGCCACACTCCTCCTGTTCCCTGTCGACTACCTTCGGCTTCACATTAAAGGTCTTGAGCCATAAGACGAAGTGTGGGGGATTCGAAGCAAGGTCTCACATGTAATGATAAACGCCGAGACATGGAGGATAGAGTCCGGGGCAAGATCGTGAAAATCTAGACCGTAATAGAACATTATCCCTCGGACAAAGGGGTGAAGAGAAAACCCTAACCCCCGGAGGAAGTGGGAGATGAATACCACCCTCTCACCGGATCTGGGGGGCGGAATAACTGGTCTATGAGCAGGAAGTCGATGGTGGATCTCTGCAGTCAGATATCTGGCCTCCTGAAGCTTTGTGATATCCTCCTCTGTAACGGAGGAAGCCACCCATCGGCCTTGGGAGCTGGATCCGGACATGATGGGAAGGCTGAAAGCAATGGAGTCGAACCTTGGGTGCTGGAACTCGGGGTCGGGGAGGCTGAGGAGGGGTTTGACATAAAAAGACGGCCCTTGGTTCCTTTATAAAGGCCTCCGGTATTGAATGCCTCCTCCCAAGCCTAAGAACCTGCCTATTCCTAAGGAATCTTTCTCGCAGGACGGTTGGGTTGCCCACGCCCGTGTTGATGAGAATCACGTAATAAGGGGGCACAATCTCTGCTTTGACGAGACATGCCAATGACAACCGCCTCTCGAAATGTGGGGCAAAAAACCGTTTGAAATTATGACCAGACAGGCATGACGTCGCATTACTAAAGTTGTCAGCAGATTGGACTCGTGTGTTATTATATTCTCTCTACGGTTGTGTGCAGTGGGTGTTACAAGTCCGGACACGATCAATTTGTCTGGAGACTATTCGGGAGTCCAGAAGGAGGAACCCGCCTTGCAATGCTGAAGACAGCACTACGCGTCAGATACCTTGTCGTTGAAGCCAGGTTCAGGGGCTACTGAGGGAGTCCTGGACTAAGGGGTCCTCGGGCGCCCAGTGATACGTCTCCAACGTATCCATAATTTATGAAGTATTCATGCTATTATATTATCTGTTTTGGATGTTTATGTACTTTATTATACACTTTTATATTATTTTTGGGGACTAACCTATTAACCCAGAGCCCAATGCCAGTTTCTGTTTTTTCCTTGTTTTAGAGTATCGCGGAAAAGGAAAATCAAACGGAGTCCAATTGACCTGAAACTTCACGGAACTTCTTTTTAGACCAGAAGAAGCCAACGGAGTATCGGAGATGGACCAGGAGAGTCTCGGGCTGCCTACGAGGGTGGGGGCACGCCCACCCGCCCTGGGCGCGCCCCCTGCCTCATGGACAGCCCGGAGATCCACCGACGTACTTCTTCCTCCCATATATACCCATATACCCTAAAAACATCGGAGAGCAGAATAGGTCGGGAGTTCCGCCGCCAGAAGCCTCCATAGCCACCAAAAACCAATCTAGACCCGTTCCGGCACCCTGCCGGAGGGGGAAACCCTCACCGGTGGCCATCTTCATCATCCCCCCACTCTCCATGACGAGGAGGGAGTAGTTCTCCCTCGGGGCTGAGGGTATGTACCGGTAGCTATGTGTTTGATCTCTCTCTCTCTCATGTTCTTGAGGTGATACGATCTTGACGTATCGCGAGCTTTGCTATTGTAGTTGGATCTTATGATGTTTCTCCCCTCTACTCTCTTGTAATGGATTGAGTTTTCCCTTTGAAGTTATCTTATCGGATTGAGTCTTTAAGGATTTGAGAACACTTGATGTATGTCTTGCGTGGGATACCCGTGGTGACAATGGGGTATTCTATTGATCCACTTGATGTATGTTTTGGTGATCAACTTGCGGGTTCCGCCCATGAACCTATGCATAGGGGTTGGCACACATTTTCGTCTGGACTCTCCGGTAGAATCTTTGGGGCACTCGTTGAAGTTCTTTGTGTTGGTTTGAATTGATGAATCTGAGATTGTGTGATGCATATCGTATAATCATACCCACACATACTTGAGGTGACATTGGAGTATCTAGGTGACATTAGGGTTTTGGTTGATTTGTGTCTTAAGGTGTTATTCTAGTACGAACTCTATGATAGATTGAACGGAAAGAATAGCTTTGTATTATTTTACTATGGACTCTTGAATAGATCGATTAGAAAGAATAACTTTGAGGTGGTTTCGTACCCTACCATAATCTCTTTGTTTGTTCTCCGCTATTAGTGACTTTGGAGTGACTCTTTGTTGCATGTTGAGGGATAGTTATATGATCCAATTATGTTATTATTGTTGAGGGAACTTGCACTTGTGAAAGTATGAACCCTAGGCCTTGTTTCAACGCATTGCAATACCGTTTGTGCTCACTTTTATCCTTAGTTACCTTGCTGTTTTTATATTTTCAGATTACAAAAACCTTTATCTACCATCCATATTGCACTTCTATCACCATCTCTTCTCTGAAATAGTGCACATATACATTTTACCATTGTATTGGGTGTGTTGGGGACACAAGAGACTCTTTGTTATTTGGTTGCAGGGTTGTTTGAGAGAGACCATCTTCATCCTACGCATCCCACGGATTGATAAACCTTAGGTCATCCACTTGACGGAAATTTGCTACTGTCCTACAAACCTTTGCACTTGGAGGCCCAACAACGTCTACAAGAAGAAGGTTGTGTAGTAGACATCAAGCTCTTTTTTAGCGTCATTGCCGGGGAGGTTAGCGCTTGAAGGTATATCTTTAGATCTTGCAATCGAATCTAACAAAATATGGAATTGAGTTTTCCTCATATGCTTCGTCTTCTTAATATCTTTCGTGAGTATGATGGAAAGGAAAATTGTGCCAAAGTGTTATAAGAAGAATGCATTAAAATGTTTGGCCCTAAATCTTTGAATGATGAGCACGATTGCAATGTTGTTAGTATGAATTCCTTGAATATCCATGATGCTAATGATTTGCAAAGCCACAAGCTTGGGGAAGCTATGTTTGCTGAAGATGATATTTTTTGTCCCCCAAGTTTTGATGAGCAAATTTATTACGATGAAAGCATGCCTCCTATTTATGATGATTATATTGCTGAAAGTGGATTTGGAGAGGTCATGACTTTACTTTGTGATGAATCCACTATTCCAGAAGAAGTTCCAATTGATTATGAGAACAAAGTTGCTATCTATGATGATTATTGTTATGACTTGTATGCTATAAATAATAATGATATCCATGAAACTTGTCATCATGATTTTAGTTTTCAATTGGATTATGCCTCACATGATAATTATTTTGTTGAGTTTGCTCCCACTATTATTCATGAGAAGAATTTTGCTTATGTGGAGAGTAATAAAATTTCTATGCTTGTAGATCATGAAAAGAATGCTTTGTGTGATATTTATATTGTTGAATTCATTCATGATGCTACTGAAAATTATTATGAGGGAGGAATATATTCTTGTAGGAATTGCAATAATATCAAGTTTCCTCTCTATGTGCTTAAAGTTTTGAAGTTATGCTTGTTTTGCCTTCCTATGCTAGTTGATTATTGTTACCATAAGTTGTTTGCTCACAAAATCCCTATGCATAGGAAGTGGGTTAGACTTAAATGTGCTAGTCATATTCTTCATGATGCTCTCTTTATGTTTCAAGTCTTATCCTTTATGTGAGCATCATTGAAATCATCATGCCTAGCTAGGGGCATTAAACAATAGCGCTTGTTGGGAGGCAACCCAAGTTTATTTATGTTCCTTGCTTTTTGCTCCTGTTTAGTAATAAATAATTCATCTAGCCTCTGTTTAGATGTGGTTTTATGCTTTTAATTAGTGTTTGTGCCAAGTAGAACCTTTGGGAAGACTTGGGGAAAGTCTTTGAGATCTTGCTGTAAAAAACAGAAACTTTAGCGCTCACGAGATTAGCTGCCATTTTTTATTGGAGAGTGATATTTAGTTAATTATTTTTTAAGATGATAAATAGATAAATTCCTCACGTCCAGAAATTTATTTTAGAATTTTTGGGGTTCCAGAAGTTTACGTTAGTTGCAGATTACTACAGACTGTTCTGTTTTTGACAGATTCTGTTTTTCGTGTGTTGTTTGCTTATTTTAATGAATCTATGGCTAGTAAAAGAGTTTATAAACCATATATAAGTTGTAATATATTAGGTTTAACACCAATATAAAAAAATAATGAGTTCATTACAGTACCTTGAAGTGGTTTTTTGTTTTCTTTCGCTAACGGAGCTTCCAAGTTTTCTGTTAAATTTTGTGTTGTGAAGTTTTCAAGTTTTGGGTAAAGATTCGATTGACTATGTAATAAGGAGTGGAAATAGCCTAATATTGGGGATTCCCAAGGCACCCCAAGGTAATATTCAAGGATAACCAAGAGCATAAGCTTGGGGATGCCCCGGAAGGCATCGCCTCTTTCGTCTTCGTTCATCGGTAACTTTACTTGGAGCTATATTTTTATTCACCACATGATATGTGTTTTGCTTGGAGCGTCAATTTATTTTGTTAGGAATTGCTTGCTGTTATTTATAAAAATGTTTTGAATATTTTATTTCAATAAAAGTGGCATTGATAGCCTTTACTATGCCTATTTTACAAGTCCTCATGTTGCTGTTTGAAAACAGAAAGTTTACCGCTGTTGCAAAAATTCCCTAGAAAATTCAGAATGTGATAAAATGTTGAAACCTTTTGCATAATAAGCTGTGATAAATTTACTACAGTGGGAATTTTCTTTCATAATTTTTGGAGGTAGGGAAGTATGGATCTTGCTGCACTCTTTACAGACTGTCCTGTTTAGGCAGATTGCAGTTATGTTTGCATTTTTTGGATATGTTTGCTGCTTTAATGATTCTATTTGAGGATAGGACTATTAAATATGCAAAGGCATTTAGTATGCAATATTGAATAATAATTTTAGTGATTTGCTACAGTAGAGTATGATAAGGTTTTTGCATTGGTTTATACTAACTAATCTCACGAGTCCTTGTTGAGTCTTCTGTGGATGAAGCTTTTGAGATTTAGGAAGAGCGTGATATGAGAGGAATTAAGGAGACACAAAAGCTCAAGCTTGGGGATGCCCAAGGCATCCGAAGATAATATTTCAAGAAGTCTCAAGCGTCTAAGCTTGGGGATGCCCCGGTTGGCATCCCACCTTTCTTCTTCAACAACTATCGGTTAGTTTCGATTGATCCTAATTTTTTGCTTCTTCACATGATGTTTGCCATTCTTAGAATGTCATTTTACTTTGTTTTGATTGCTGTTTGAATAAAATATCAAGATCTGAAAATCTTAAATGAGAGAGAGTCTTCACATAGCTACATAATTATTTAACTACTCATTGATCTTCACTTATATCTTTTTGGAGTAGTTTGTCATTTACTCGTGTGCCTCACTTATATCCTATGAGTAAATGGTTGAATGATTTGAATGTCATAAATATGAAATTATATATGTTTAATATGCTTATCCCATGGGGAGTAATGACCTTACATATAAGAAGTAGAGGTGGTAAATTTATTGAAGGTTAGCAAACATTGTATTTGTCACTTGAACAATTCATGAAAGAATATTGAAGGAATAGATATTTCACATATAAATATACTATCTTGGGAATCTTTTGTATTTGTGAGCACTCATTAAAATATGACACACTAAAAGGTTGATGTTGGACAAGGAAGACAACATAATGGGTTATGTTTTATTATATTCGAAATAAAGTATAGTGTCATGGATCGCCTAACACGTTGAGCTTGCCTTTCCCCCTCATGCTAGCCAAATTCTTTGCACCAAGTAGAAATACTACTTGTTCTTCCAAACATCCCTTAAACCAGTATTGCCATGAGACTCCACCATACCTGCCTATGAATTGAGTAAGATCCTTCAAGTAAGTTGTCATCGGTGCATGCAATAAAAATTGCTCTCTAAATATGTATGATCTTTTAGTGTGGAGAAAATAAGCTTTATACGATCTTGTGATATGGAAGCAATAAAAGCGACGGACTGCATAATAAAGGTCCCTATAACAAGCGCCAATATAAAGTGACGTTCCCTCACATTAAGATTTTGTGCATCCAACTATAAAAGCACATGGCAACCTCTGCTTCCCTCTGCGAAGGGCCTATCTTTTATTATTGCCTTTTACCTTATGCAAGAGTCATGGTGATCTTCACCTTTCCTTTTTTTCATTTTATCCTTTGGCAAGCACCTCGTGTTGGAAAGATTCTCATATATATATATATATATATATATATATATATATATATATATCCAATTGGATGTAAGGCATCATGAACTATTATTGTTGACATTACCCTTGAGGTAAAAGGTTGGGAGGCGAATCTATAAGCCCCTATCTTTCTCTGTGTCTGATTAAAACTTTGAACCCATAAATATCGCGTGAGTGTTAGCAATTGTGAAAGACTAAATGATAGTTGAGTATGTGGAATTTGCTAAAACAAAGCTATGACATGGACTCTTCCTGAAAATAAGATGAATTGTAATTGTTTGATGACTAATAACACGGTTTGTTAGTTTTCAAGAAAGTTTATGATCTATACTTTAACATGTGAATAGCTTGTTACTTGATCATGAGAAGCTTTATGAGATGAGCTACCGTTATGATATATAATGATGCTAGAAAAGGTGATTGAAATTATCATTGATCAAACTTGTGCACCTGCTAGCATTCACACTTCATAAATTATTTCTTTTATCATTTACCTACTCGAGGACGAGAAGGAATTAAGCTTGGGGATGCTGATACGTCTCCAACGTATCTATAATTTATGAATTATTCATGCTATTATATTATCTGTTTTGGATGTTTATGGGCTTTATAATACACTTTTATATTATTTTTGGGACTAACCTATTAACCCAGAGCCCAGTGCCAGTTTCTGTTTTTTCCTTGTTTTAGAGTATCGCAGAAAAGGAAAATCAATCCCCAGTCCAATTGACCCGAAACTTCATGGAACTTATTTTTGGACCAGAAGAAGCCCACGGAGTATCGGATATGGACCAGGAGAGTCCAGGGCTTCCCACGAGGGTGGGGGGCGTGCCCACCCCCCTGGGCGCGCCCCCCTGCCTCGTGAATAGCCCGGAGATCCACCGACGTACTTCTTCCTCCCATATATACACATATACCCTAAAAACATGGGAGATCAGAATAGATCGGGAGTTCCGCCGCCAGAAGCCTCCGTAGCCACCGAAAACCAATCTAGACCCATTCCGGCACCCTGCCGGAGAGGGAAACCCTCACCGGTGGCCATCTTCATCATCCCGTCGCTCTCCATGACAAGGAGGGGATAGTTCTCCCTCGGGGCTGAGTGTATGTACAAGTAGGTATGTGTTTGATCTCTCTCTCGTGTTCTTGAGGTGATACGATCCTGATGTATCGCGAGCTTTGCTATTATAGTTGGATCTTATGATGTTTCTCCCCCTCTACTCTCTTGTAATGGATTGATTTTTCCCTTTGAAGTTATCTTATCGGATTAAGTCTTTAAGGATTTGAGAACACTTGATCTATGTCTTGCGTGGGATACCCGTGGTGACAATGGGGTATTCTATTGATCCACTTGATGTATGTTTTGGTGATCAACTTGCGGGTTCCGCCCATGAACCTATGCATAGGGGTTGGCACACATTTTCGTCTTGACTCTCCGGTAGAATCTTTGGGGCACTCTTTGAAGTTCTTTGTGTTGGTTTGAATAGATGAATCTGAGATTGTGTGATGCATATCGTATAATCATACCCACGCATACTTGAAGTAACATTGGAGTATCTAGGTGACATTAGGGTTTTGGTTGATTTGTGTCTTAAGGTGTTATTCTAGTACAAACTCTATGATAGATTGAACGGAAAGAATAGCTTCGTGTTATTTTACTACAGACTCTTGAATAGATCGACCAGAAAGAATAACTTTGAGGTGGTTTCATACCCTACCATAATCTCTTCATTTGTTCTCCGCTATTAGTGACTTTGGAGTGACTCTTTATTGCATGTTGCGGGATAGTTATATGATCCAATTATGTTATTATTGTTGAGGGAACTTGCACTAGTGAAAGTATGAACCCTAGGCCTTGTTTCAACGCATTGCAATACTGTTTGTGCTCACTTTTATCATTAGTTACCTTGTTGTTTTTATATTTTCAGATTACAAGAACCTTTATCTACCATCCATATTGCACTTGTATCATCATCTCTTCGCCGAACTAGTGCACCTATACAATTTACCATTGTATTGGGTGTATTGGGGACACAAGAGACTCTTTGTTATTTGGTTGCAGGGTTGTTTGAGAGAGACCATCTTCATCCTACGCCTCCCATGGATTGATAAACCTTAGGTCATCCACTTGAGGGAAATTTGCTACTGTCCTACAAACCTCTACACTTGGAAGCCCAACAACGTCTACAAGAAGAAGGTTGTGTAGTAGACATCATCCAACCTGGTATCTATGGGCCGAACTGATGGGCTGTGGAGATATGAAGACCGAAGACTGTACCCGTGTCCTGATGGGACTCTCCTTGGCATGGAAGGCAAGCTTGGCGAACAACTATGAAGATTCCATCATATGTAACCGACTCTATGTAACCCTAGATCCCTCGGTGTCTATATAAACCGGAGGGTGTAGTCCGGAAAGGACATACTCAATACCGTAGTCATACATGCTAGACTTCTAGGGTTTAGCCATTACGATCTCGTGGTAGATCAACTCTTGTAATACTCATATTCATCAAGATCAATCAAACAGGAAGTAGGGTATTACCTCCATAGAGAGGGCCCGAACCTAGGTAAACATCGTGTCCCCTGTCTTATGTTACCATCAACCTTAGAGGCACAGTTCGGGACCCCCTACCCAAGATCCGCCGGTTTTGACACCGACAATGCCCGCGAGACCGCAGTCGTGCCCGTGTCCGCCAAGACTCCACCGCCGCTCCCATACAGCTGCCAACTTGACCAGCTAAGCAGGCATCTGCGTGGCAGCACGCGGCCTCTACACCAACTCAGCAAGCACCTGCATGGTGGCATGCAGATCTTCGTGAAGGCTCCACCACCGCACCATCCCAGCGGCCAGCCAATGTGGCGCTACAACGCGTCGTCAGCTTGGACGCGCGTTGGAGCTAGGCGAGGCGACGACAGCTGGGACGAGCTTCTTTGTCGTCCCCAATAAAGCAAGAGGGGCACGTCGGCAACACATTAACTGTGTTTGTCCGACGATGCTAGGGGATAGACTCAGCCCCTGTACACCTTTCCACCTCCTGTGTGCCACTGTGGCAACCCCTTTTTGTCTATAAAAGGAGGCCCGGGGCGTACTGGAGAGGGATTCGGATCTTTTGGACTAGAGAGCCACTACAGCTAGTTCAAGAACACAAGAACACCTCAATACACATACAAGTAGGACTAGGGTTTTACGCGTCTTCACGGCCCAAACCTGGGTAAACGATTTGAGTGCTGACCGCCAGACCCGCTCTTCGCACAACCCTGCGCCCGCCAACCGTAGAAGGGATCCCAGTGGCCCCATAGGTGTCGTTTCCCACCGACAGTTTTATTAATTGATTAGTTAGCCTATAGCTTATGACGTGAGGGACCCAATGCTAAATACCACTTTAAATATAACATGTGTCACTGACATGTGGGTCCCTCCTAGATAAATCATTTTAGTTCAAACAAATAACTGCTAGTCAGTGACACTTGGACCCCACCTACCCCGTTGACAGGGTCAACTCACTCAACAGGTCCCACATGTCGGCATGTGTACACTTCTATGTACACGATGCTGTGTGCACTTATCAATTTTGCATTTATTTTCGGATTAAAAATTACTTTCAGAGTATTAATAAATCTTTTAAAAATAATAGAAAATTAATCCATAACTCCGATGAAAAAGTTTTATATATGAAAGTTGCTCAGAAAAATCAACGAATCCGAATATGCGGTTCGTTTACATGTCAGATGCCTCTAACTAGCTGAACATGGAACATTCCCCCTCCGGTCATCTATCCGACACAGGTCCGGAACTGGGAAAACATTCCTAGTTGAATTCCCCTTTCACTAATATCATGTAGCCATATGTTAGGTCACACCCGGCACAACATATTTCCATATTGTGCTTTGTGATGCTATGTTTGCTTTATAATTATTGTTTCTTCCCCCTTTTCTCTCCGGTAGCCCCCGAGACCGATGTCGCCCCTGTGATCGACTGCGTTGACGATGACACTTCTTCCTTTCTAGCAGAGCTTCTAGGAAAGCCCCCCTTTGATCATCTCGATATCGCCCATTGCGTTCTCTCATGCTTGCATTAGATTTTGCTACTGTTATTGTTTGCTCCTATTCTGATGCATAGCCTTCTTTCGTAACCTGCTTATTGTTACCTTACCTGCTTACCCTAAACTACTTAGTATAGGTTGGTTATTGATCCATCAGTGACCCCCACCTTGTCCTTGTTGCCCCTGCTTCATCATCGACGACTCGATCAACGTGATCGACGACCAAAGCCCAACACCCCACATCACATCACGCCTCTTTTGTTGCTCAACTCTGCAGAGTTACCATCGAGTGCCGAGGGTGGAACCTCATACATCACTCCTGATGAGATCTCTGTAGTGTAGCTATACGGTCGTGGTCATCGAGGGTGATTTCCTCCTTAACCACTTCCGATACGGCTCTATCGTGCAACCCCTCAAGTGTGAACCTCGAGTGTGGTTCCTCTTATGTTCACCTTGATGAATATATCAAGTGGAATCCATCGAGGGTGGTTCCTCATGGTACCCCTTGGTGTTAGACACATAGTTACTATGGTTTCTATGACTTTACACTGAACCGTGTTACTAAAGACGGGTCGGCCCTGAGGGGTACATGCGCGAGCTTAATTGCGAGTGATGTGGAGTCGGGTTGACCTGGAAGGTGCCCGCGAGATACTTACGAGGTGTGGCCGGGCATTCTTAGCCCTTGCGGCAAGTACTTGAGACGGGGCGAAAGGATCACATCGATCATGAGTCTCTGCTCGTTACCGCGTGCTCCTAATCCACTATGATTTGGATATTTGATCCGAGGGGCCTCTGGCATGATAGCTCTAACCATCACGTGGGCATAGTATGGGCGTCCTGCGTCGTATGCATCAGCTGAAGCTTATTAGATGTCAATGACTGCCCGGCGCACACCGGGTTGGACTGGTAATCTCCTGCCTTTTTAAGGAGGTAGCTAGGTCTGCTCAGTGGCCGCCCACGCAACGCGCAGGAGTTCACGGGGCGATGGCCCATGACCCCTGGGGGCATAGTTTTAGTCCGGCGTGATGACCTCTCTATTAAGCCTAGGTCGAGTTGCGGTGTATTGTTTGGCCGAGGCCAGGCATGACCCAGGAAAGTGTGTCCGGTCGGAGTTAACCGAGCATGGTGGGTAAGTTGGTGCACCCCTGCAGGGAAGAAAACATCTATCGATAGCCTGTCCTACGGTAACTGACACTTGGAGTTGTATCCCGATCGATACAACTAGAACTGGATACTTGAGATGAGAAATGGATAGGAGAAACGTATAGTATGGCTCTGGGATTGCTTTCTCACAGGGAGTCGAGAAAGGATCTCTGGCCAAGGTTGATAACACTACTAGTACTATACTTTATGGTGCTATTATCTCTTCTGATGCTGCAAGATGCTTGGAGTTGCTTGAAGATGCTAGTCTTTGATAGGCTAGGCTTTCCCCCCTTCTCTTCTGGCATTCTGCAGTTCAGTCCACATATACTACCCATTTCATTGACACCGATGCATATGTAGTGTAGATCCCTGCTTGCGAGTACTTTGGATGAGTACTCATGGTTGCTTTGCTATCCCTTTTCCCCCTTCTGTCTCCTTTCTGGTTTTTGCAACCAGATGGTGGAGTCCAGGAGCCAGATGCCACCTTTGACAACTACTACTACCCCGAGGGTGCCTACTACTACGTGAAGACCGCCGACAACCAGGAGTAGTTAGGAGGCTCCCTGGCAGGAGGCCTTGCCTTTTCAATCGTTGTTACTTTTGTGCTAGCCTTCTTAAGGCAAACTTGTTTAACTTATGTATGTACTCAGATATTGTTCCTTCCGTTGACTCTTGTGTATTCGAGCTTATGTATTCGAGCCCTCGAGGCCCCTGGCTTGTAATATAAAGCTTGTATTATTTCAATTTTTTGTCTAGAGTTGTGTTGTGATATCTTCCCGTGAGTCCTTGATCTTGATCGTACACATTTGCATGTATGATTAGTATACGATTGAATCGGGGGCATCACAAGTTGGTATTAGAGCCGACTGCCTGTAGGATCCCCCTTTCCAACTCCTTGGCCGAAGTTGAGTCTAGTCTATGAAAAACCTGATTTGCTAACATGGCTGTGTGGCTTACAGGCCCACGTCGCCATTGGGTGGTATTAGGATCTTTTACTCTTCGTCTATACTCTGGGACTCTGATCTCTCTACTATTCGGGTTAAACGATTTTGCTAACTCTAACATTAGGATCTCGTAAATACTTCAAACCGGAGAGCCCCTTATTACAGATGATCGCCTGCTGCACCAGAAGATTCCGAAGTTACCCTACGATGTTCTCTTGAGACTTTGTGCCCGTCGCTTTTGCAATTCCCTGGAACCGATATATCCTTATGGATAACTACGCATGCTTTCCATTCTTACAGTCATTCCCTATTGCTCTTGTTATTACAAAATGCCCTAAAATACTCTCCGTTGCCCCGAGAATCCTTTGAGCTTCCCGCCTTGAAGTTCTTTACCACATGAATACCCCTACGGATAATTCCTCACACTTATCGAGTATTCGCTCATCCCTAGTTATTCTTGTGTTTCACAAAATTCTTCGAAATACTATTTGATCTTCTGAAAATCCTTAGTAGCCTATTGCTCTGGTTCTTCCTTACCTGCTTGCATTTTGGTTAATTCCATATGTCTAGCAATATTCATTAAAATCCTTTGCGATTGTCATCCTTACCCTGTCGATTCAACATGTGTGTGAATGCACGCAATCATCAGTTGTTCCCTAGAAATTGTTCTTCCAGCTCAGACGTCATTCCAGACATGAGCTGGTTCTCGGCAAATCAAACGTTGATTGATTGCCCATCTAGTCCTATTCAACATACTCTTACCTAATCATAGCATCTGATTCTGATCCCCCATTTTGAAAATCATAATTCCCTTTGCATTCGAGCTTTGAATTAGTTAGTTGTTTCTATAGTCCGATATCCTTGCATTCTTTCTTCTTCTGGTTGAGTACTAACGCTCACATCAGATCCCTTGTGAACCGCCAAATCCTTTGTTGAGTTTTATCCGACAGCTTCCTTCATATTTAGTAACCTTGTGAGCCTCCCCTCGGATACATAATGCCTTTGGTAAATTGTATCCTCTGCTTCCTCAACCATGCTCTACTCCCGAGCTTGAGATATTTACTCCTAAAGTTTGTGGTATATGTTCCTAGTATGCCCTGATGGGTTGAACCCGTGTCTTCCCTAAATCTGTGTGAACTCAAAAGTTATGCGGGTTATACTCTACTGGCTTTCCGTCAGGTAAAATTTCAACACTACAACTTCTTCGAAGACGAGAAGTAAATGAAAGGTTATACATTGATGAAGTGGGAGTCGACCTTGAGCCTTTGTGTTCATGCCCATGGACTTGATGTGGAACTTATCATGGAAGCTTCTCGTAACAATAATTATTCCCTTGGCATAATTTGATCCTATATCTGTGATTTTGGCCTTTGCAATCGTGGTTCCAACCAAGATTGTCTTCTTTGATCCCCTTTCTCGGACAAGTTGAAGTGCTTGCCTTCTGCATATCAATACACATGTCCAAACTCTAATATGGTCTACCTTCAAGTATTACCCCTGGTATCTCGAGAATATCAAATAACTGAGTTGCTTCCTATGAATATTCATCTAGTATTACTTCTCACCGATTTCAGATTTTCCCCCGGGTTCTGAGTTATCAGTCACTCGAGAACACCGATAAGAGAATCAATCCCACACTCCGATTCAACAACTCTAAGTAATTTTCGTTGCTTACGAGTTTAATAATCCTTCAAGTCATTTCTAGCCTGATCATCTATATCATTACCATGATAAATTTTCACGGTGTTACCTGATCCTTCTTCCCGGAGCACAATTTTTTATGATGAGCTAAGCCTACATCAATTTTCCTCGTCATATCATTTTGTCTTGAATAGCAAGCATAATTTTGAGTTTGTGTCATTTTACCTGATCCTTTCGCTTCATCATTCTATTGAATTGTTGTCATTGCCGATCCATTACATCTTCATGAAACCTCACAACAAATATGTCCTGATCATCATCAACATTCTGAGCTCTTCCAGGATATTAATTAAATTCATGATGAGAAATACCATCTGTGCCCCTCGATGATTTGTGTTATCATCGACAAGATTCTTGCCTTCGCCCCCCGCCCCTAACACAAACTTGTTCTCATAATTTTGGAAATACATCCTTTTTGACGTGTCGATGGATTGCTGCTAAACCCATCGGCCGCATCCTAATTTTTCCTGACAAAATTGTATTGTTATAGAAATTCCTGATGGATCCCAAGGTCCGACCTTTACCTGATGGCCATGCCAATGCTATCCCAAAACACGATTGTGGTACTCTGAACATCATTAAGAACCTTGGGGGCGCAATGCTAAATGTTTCTTGATCACTTACCCAAGCACTGTTGTATGGGTAACGACATGAAATTCCTCTCCCCTTACCTAAATGGTTTTCTACTTTCTATCCTGTCTTGGATGTCATGATATACTTGTCCTTGGGAAGGATATACCCCCGAAATATGTGTTTAAACACATTTTCCTTTCCATTGTTCTATTTAATCTGATGGTCACCTTTTCCTTTCCATGGTTTTGTTTAACCTTTCTGGTGATCTATATGATCTAATCAGTAATATTCTTCTGCTTATGTGAAAACCTAGCTGTACGACCGTGTCAGTAAGACCCTATTGTTTTTGTTGATGGCATTCCGGTAACCACCGATGGACGAGAACTTTGCCTATTGGTCTGCCTCATTCAACAAGCAGGAAAATAGTTCTCTTTGTCCCTCGCCCTTGGTACCAACGTTGTTGACAACATAACTGACAGTCTATCATCTGACATGCCTTGCTATTGGCCCCTTTCTACTTTTAACCCACATGGTGGGCCCATAACCCACAGTTCCACAGGATCAAAACCTAACTCTCATGTATACCCCTGTTTCTATAAGTTTTCCCCACGCTTGGTCTCGTATGTAATTCATGAGCCACCTTTCGAGAGATCACCAATTCTGGTAGCAGACAAAATACTTACTCCCGTCGCTCTGAAACCCTTTCACACTCTGTTTCAGGCAATTAATGATTTCCTACCCATTTGAAGCTTCTTATTGCACCTTCTTACCTTGCTCTCGATGACTTTCTTGAATTTCAACTCGAGAGATGCCTCTTAGCCACGTTCATTGAGATAATCCCCAGGTAACTATCTTGTGTTGAGCTCCGTCCTTCCCGAGTCTTTCCCCCTTAATCGACCCCTAAAATCTCGAGACAAGATTTCTTGTAGTGGAGGAGATTTGTAATACCCCGAGAATCAAGCTACAGTAACCCCCCATTAATGCTGGCCATGTCATCAGCATCACTATGCTAATTGCCACTTTTCCAAAAATCAAAATTAGATTCAAATTCAAATGCAAGTCAAATTACCAAATTCTGAAATAGTAAATTAAAAATGTAGACTGAGTTGAAAATATTCTCTAACTATTTTTCATGAATTATCCAACATATATTGAATTAATAAAGTGCCTCTAACCTATTTTAAAATAGGGTTAGCAACAATTGAATTGACCATTTCAATTTAAATAAATATCTAACCTTTTCAAAATAAATTATAACTTTGTGTGTTGCCTTATAATATTGTCTAGTATTTATTTGCTAAGTGGCACATTTAACACAGTTCATTTGTTAGATAAAAGAAATAGAAAAGAGTAGAGAAAAACAAAACAGAAAAGAATAAAAGAAATAGCAAAAGAAAATGGAAAGAGAAAAGAGGTAAGATGTCACTGTGCCCCTAGGCCTTAAACCAACAGTGAGGCCCAGCCCAAAAACCCCTCCCCACATATCTTCTACCTCCTGCTACAGGAGCTGGGGCTGCGTGGAGGCCATCCCCATGGTGCCCTACATGTGCCAGCCATCCCCCCGTCCCCTGTTGGTTAAAACCGTCGCTCGCGCCCCCCTGCAAACCCTAGGCCACTCCTCCCCTTCCCTCGCGCCATAGCTCTTGCCCCGCACACACCCGAGCCCCTGCCGCCACACATGTCGTCGATCTCGTGCTCCGTAGCTGTCCCGTGCCGCGCCAACTTGTCCAAGAGCCTCGCCGTCAACGTCTCCTTCGCCTGGGTACTCTTAATCAAGCGGGAACACGCCCATCATCGCCTTCTTCGCCGTCTTCTCTGCCACGGCCACCACCGTTTGTCATCAGATTCGCCGAATTCTGACCACACCACGCTCCCTAACCTCGTCCATGAGCTCTGTGGTGAGCTCCTCTTCGGATTCCCCTCGATCTCGGCTTCAACCGTTACTTTTACGCCACTGCACGCCATGGTTGGATCTTGCTCGAGCCTCCGCGTACACGTGTGTGTTGCTTCTGCTGCCGCTTGCTCCTGCCGACGCCCACCGTTGCGCACCTCCTGCTGCTGCCCTTGCCCGTGCTCGCTTGCCTATGGGCCCTGGCCCGCTTGCTCCTGTTGCTGATGTGCTGCTGCTACGTCGCCGCTGCTCCTTGCTAGTTGTCGATGTTGCTGCCTGCTTGCTGCGCCCCTGCCGCACATGCCCGCAGCCGCCTCTACCCGCTGCCAGCCGCTCCAGTTCACGCTGCTGCTGGTTGTAGCCACCGCGTCTTGTGCGTACGTGAGTGATCCATGTACGGCTCGCCGTGGTACTGCCCAGCATGGCTTGCCATGTAGATTAGGATTAGGATAAATCAATTAAGGGGCTAATTTGGTCTAGGCCAAGTGGGGTCCCTGTAAATAGTTAGTTTTATTAATTGATTAGTTAGCCTATAACTTAAGACGTGAGGGACCCACTTCTAAATACCCCTTTAAATATAACATGTGTCACTGACATGTGGGTCCCTCCTAGATTAATCATTTTAGTGCAAACAAATAGCTGCTAGTCAATGACACCTGGACCCCACCTACCCTGTTGACTGGGTCAACTCACTCAACAGGTCCCACATGTCAGCCTATGTACACTTCTGTGTACACGGTGTTGTGTGCACTTAGCAAATTTGCATTTATTTTCAGATTAAAAATTACTTTCATAATATTAATAAAACTTTTAAAAAATAATATGAAATTAATCTGTAACTCCGATGAAAAAGTTCTATATATGAAAGTTGCTCAGAAAAATCGCACGAATCTGAATACGAGGTTTGTTTACATGTCAGATGCCTCTAACTAGCTGAACATGGAACATTCCCCCTCCGGTCATCTATCTGACACTGGTCTGGAACCGGGAAAACATTCCCTGTTGAATTCCCCCTTCACCAATATCGTGTAGCCAAACGTTAGGTCACACCCGGCATAGCATATTGCCATATTATGCTTTGTGATGCTATGTTTAGTTTATAATTATTGTTTCTTCCCCCTCTTCTCTCCGCTAGCCCCCGAGACCGATGTCGCCCCTGTGATCGACTGCGTCGACGACGACACTTCTTCCTTTTCAGCAGAGCTTCCAGGCAAGCCCCCCCTTTGATTATCCCGATATCGCCCATTCCATTCTCGCATGTTTGCATTAGATTTTGCTACTGTTATTGTTTGCTCCTATTCTGATGCATAGCCTGCTTTCGTAACATGCTTATTGTTACCTTACCTGCTTACCCTAAACTGCTGAGTATAGGTTGGTTAGTGATCCATCAGTGACCCCCACCTTGTCCTTGTTGCCCCTGCTTCATCATCGATGACTCGATCAACGTGATCGACGACCAGAGCCCGACACCTCACATCACGTCACACCCCTTTTGTTGCTCGACTCTGCAGAGTTACCATCGAGTGCCGAGGGTGGAACCTCATACATCACTCCTGATGGCATCTCTGTAGTGTAGCTATTCGGTCGTGGTCATCGAGGGTGATTTCCTCCTTAACCACTTCCGATACGGCTCTGTCGTGCAACCCCTCAAGTGTGAACCTCATGGGTGGTTCCTCTTACGTTCACCTTGATGATTACATCAAGTGGAATCCACCGAGGGTGGTTCCTCAGGGTTCCCCTTGGTGTTAGACACACAATTACTATGGTTATTATGACTTTACACTGAACCATGTTACTAAAGACGGGTCGGCCCTGAGGGGTACCCGCGCGTGCTTAATTGCGAGTGATGTGGAGTCGGGTTGACCTAGAAGGTTCCTGCGAGATACTTACGAGACGTGGCCGGGCATTCTTAGCCCTTGCCGCAAGTACTTGAGATGGGGCGACGGGGTCACATCAATCGTGAGTCTCTGCTCGTTACCGCGTGCTCCTAATCCACTACGATTTGGATATTTGATCCGAGGGGTCTCTGACCTGATAGCGCTAACCATCATGTGGGCATAGTATGGGCGTTCTACGTTGTATGCATCAGCTGAAGCTTATTAGATGTCAGCGACTGAGCGGCGCGCGCCGGGTTGGACTGGTAAGCTCCTGCCTTTTTACGGAGGTAGCTAGGTCTGCCCACCAGCCGCCCATGCAATGTGCAGGAGTTCCCGTGGGGATGGCCCATGACCCCTGGGGGCATAGGTTTAGTCCGGCGTGCTGACCTCTCTATTAAGCCTAGGTCGGATTGCGGTGTATTGTTTGGCTGAGGCCGGGCATGACCCAGGAAAGTGTGTCCGGCCGGATTTAATCCGGCATGGTGGGTAAGTTGGTGCACCCCTGCAGGGAAGAAAACATCTATCGATAGCCTGTCCTACGGTAACGGACACTTGGAGTTGTATCCCAATCGATACAACTAGAACTAGATACTTGAGATGAGAAATGGATAGGAGAATTGGATAGTATGGCTCTGGGATTGCTTTCTCACAGGGAGTCGAGAAACGATCTCTAGTCGAGATTGATAACACTACTACTACTTTACTTTATGCTACTCTTATCTCTTCTGATGCTGCAAGATGCTTGGAGCGGCTTGAAGATGCTAGTCTTTGATAGGCTAGGCTTTCCCCCCTTTCTCTTCTGGCATTCTGCAGTTCAGTCCACATATACTACCCATTTCATTGACACTGATGCATATGTAGTGTAGATCCTTGCTTGCGAGTACTTTGGATGATTACTCACGGTTGCTTTGCTATCCATTTTCCCCCTTCTGTCTCCTTTCTGGTTGTTGCAACCAGATGGTGGAGTCCAGGAGCCAGATGCCACCTTTGACGACTACTACTACCCCGAGGGTGCCTACTACTACGTGAAGACCGCCGACGACCAGGAGTAGTTAGGAGGCTCCCAGGCAGTAGGCCTTGCCTTTTCGATCGTTGTTGCTTTTGTGCTAGCCTTCTTAAGGAAAACTTGTTTAACTTATGTATGTACTCAGATATTGTTGCTTCCGCTGACTCTTG
The DNA here is from genome assembly GCF_018294505.1 of Triticum aestivum. NCBI lineage: Eukaryota > Viridiplantae > Streptophyta > Magnoliopsida > Poales > Poaceae > Triticum > Triticum aestivum. The sequence goes on from NC_057800.1 coordinate 268,348,402, forward strand.
TGTATCCGAGCTTATGTATTCAAGCCCTCGAGGCCCCTGGCTTGTAATATAAAGCTTGTATTATTTCAATTTTTTTCTCTAGAGTTGTGTTGTGATATCTTCCCGTGAGTCCTTGATCTTGATCGTACACATTTGCGTGTATGATCAGTGTACGATTGAATCGGGGGCGTCACAAGTTGGTATCAGAGCCGACTGCCTGTAGGATCCCCCTTTCAAACTCCTTGGCCGAAGTTCAGTCTAGTCTATGAAAAACCTGATTTGCTAACATGGTTGTGTGCTTACAGGCCCACATTTCATCATTGTCATATTGCCTTGCATGATCATTGTCATATTGCCTTGCATGATCATGTAATTGACATTGTATTGGTGGCAAAGACACCACGCATAATTTTTCATACATGCCACTCTTGATTCATTGCCCATCATTGCTATCCCGGTACACTGCGGAGGCACTCATATAGAGTCATATTTTGTTCTAGTATCGAGTTGTAATCATTGAGTTGTAAGTAAATAGAAGTGTGATGATCATCATTAATAGAGCATTGTCCCAAATAAAAAAAGAGAAAGGCCAAATAAAAAAAAGGAAGGCCCAAAAATAGAGAAAAGAAATAGAAGGGGCAATGCTACTATCCTTTTTCCACATTTGTGCTTCAAAGTAGCACCAGGATCTTTATGATAGAGAGTCTCTTGTTTTGTCACTTTCATATACTAGTGGGAATTTTTCATTATGGAACATGGCTTGTATATTCCAACAATGGGCTTCCTCAAATGCCCTAGGTCTTTGTGAGCAAGCAAGTTGGATGCACACCCACTTAGTTTCTTTTATTGAGCTTTCATACATTTATAGCTCTAGTGCATCCGTTGCATGGCAATCCCTACTCCTTGCATTGACATCAATTGATGGGCATCTCCCTAGCCCGCTGATTAGCCATGTCAATGTGAGACTTCCTCCTTTTTTGTCTTCTCCACATAACCCCCATCATTATTTTCTATTCCACCCATAGTGCTATTGTTGGGGAACACAGTAATTTCAAAAAAAATCCTGCGCACACGCAAGAACTATCATGGTGATGCATAGCAACGAGAGGGGAAGAGTGTTGTCCACGTACCTGATACGTCTTCGTCGTATCTACTTTTCCAAACACTTTTTCCCTTGTTTTGGACTCTAACTTGCAAGATTTGAATGGAACTAACCCAGACTGACGTTGTTTTTAGTAGAATTGCCATCGTGTTATTTTTGTGCAGAAATAAAAGTTCTCGGAATGACCTGAAAAACAATGGAGAATTATTTTGGAATATATAAAAAATACTAGAAGAAAGATCCACGTCAGGGGGCCCACCACCTGTCCATGAGGGTGGGGTCGTGCCCTACCCCCTGGGCACGCCCCCTGCCTCATGGGCCCCCTCACGCTCCACCGACCTCAACTCCAACACCATATATTCACTTTCGGGGGAAAAAATCAGAGAGAAGGATTCATCGCGTTTTACGATACGGAGCCACCGCCAAGCCCTAAACTCTCTCGGGAGGGCTGATCTGGAGTTCGTTCGGGGCTCCGGAGAGGGGAATCTGTCGCTATCGTCATCATCAACCATCCTCCATCACCAATTTCATGATGCTCACCACCGTGCGTGAGTAAGTCCATCGTAGGCTTGCTGGACGGTGATGGGTTGGATGAGATTTATCATGTAATCGAGTTAGTTTTCTTAGGGTTTGATCCCTATTATCCACTATGTTCTGAGATTGATGTTGCTATGACTTTGCTATGCTTAATGCTTGTCACTAGGGCCCGAGTGCCATGATTTCAGATCTGAACCTATTATGTTTTGATGAATATATGTGAGTTCGTGATCCTATCTTGCAAGTCTATAGTCACCTATTATGTTTTACGATCCGTTAACCCCGAAGTGACAATAATCGGGATACATACCGGTGATGGCCATAGTTTTAGGAGTTCATGTATTCACTATGTGTTAATACTTTGGTTCGGTACTCTATTAAAAGGAGGCCTTGATATCCGTTAGTTTCCATTAGGACCCCGTTGCCACGGGAGGGTAGGACAATAGATGTCATGCAAGTTCTTTTCCGTAAGCACGTATGACTATATTCGGAATACATGCCTACATTACATTGATGAATTGGAGCTAGTTTTGTGTCACCCTATGTTATAACTGTTGCATGAATAATCGCATCTGGCATAATTCTCCATCACCGATCCATTGCCTACGAGCATTTCCTATATTGTTCTTCGCTGATTTACTTTTCCGCTGCTATTATTACAATCACTACAAAACCTAAAGATGTTACCTTTTCTACCGTTACCTTTTGCCACCGTTACCACTACTATCATATTACTTTGCTAGTAAACACTTTGCTGCAGATATTAATTTTCCAGGTGTGGTTGAATTGACAACTCAGCTACTAATACTTGAGAATATTCTTTGGCTCCCCTTGTGTCGAATCAATAAATTTGGGTTGAATACTCTACCCTCGAAAACTGTTGCGATCCCCTATACTTGTGGGTTATCAAGACTATTTTCTAGCACCGTTGCCGGGGAGCATAGGTCTATTCTTTGTGTCACTTGGGATTAATATCTGCTTATCATTATGAAGAACTTGAAAGATCAAAGAACCAAGATTTTTCCCTTAACTACGAGGGGAGGTAAGGAACTACCATCTAGCTCTGCACTTGATTCACCTTCTGTTTTGAGTAGGCTTGTGACACCTACACATGCTATTGATTCTGATAGGTCGCATGTTATTGATGATGCCACTTCTGCTTTGCATGATAATTATGATGATACTACTTCTATGCTTGATACTACTATGCCACTAGGTGAATTTCTTGATGAACAACTTGCTAGGGCTAGAGAGAATGAAATTATTGAAACTGATGATCTTGATGGAAGTGATGATGAAGATTCTCCCCCTAGATATGAATTGCCTGTTGTGCCTGAGGGCTATGTTATGGATGAAGAAACTGCTAGAGACTTTCTTGCTTGCAATGATAGGTCTGATCTTAAGAAATTATTAGCTAAGCTTAAAGAAAAGTCTTTGTATGCTAGAATGAAATATGACCCCGCTTATGCTACTCACCTATCTTTGTTACTGATAAGGATTATGATTTCTCTGTCAATCCTGAGTTAATTACTTTGGTTGAATCTGATCCTTTATATGGCTATGAATCTGAAACAGTTGTGGCACATCTTACTAAATTAAATGATATAGCTACCTTGTTCACTAATGATGAGAAAACTTGCTACTATTATATCCTTAAATTATTTCCGTTCTCATTAAAGGGTGATGCTAAGATATGGTTTAATTCTCTTTATCCTGGTTGTGTGCGTAGTCCCTAGGATATGATTTATTACTTCTCTGCTAAATATTTCCCCGCTCATAAGAAACAAGCTGCTTTAAGGGGAATATATAATTTTGTGCAAATTGGAGAAGAGAGTCTCCCACAAGCTTGGGGGAGGCTTCTCCAATTACTTAATGCTTTGCCTGATCATCCTCTCAAGAAAAATGAAATACTTGATATCTTTTATAATGGACTAACCGATGCTTCCAGAGATTACCTGGATAGTTGTGATGGTTGTGTTTTTAGGGAAAGAACTGTTGATCAAGCTGAAATTCTATTGAATAATATGTTGACTAATGAATACAATTGGACACTTCCTGAACCAACTCCTAAGCCAACTCTAAAGAAAAGGGGTATTCTATTTCTCAGTCCTGAAGATATGCAAGAGGCAAAGAAATCTATGAAAGAAAAAGGTATTAAAGCTAAGGATGTTAAGAATTTACCTCCTGTCCAAGAAATACATGGTCTTAATTTACCGCCTGTTGAAGAAACACATGGTCTTGTTAACCCGACACAGGTAGTAAAGGTAAATTCTCTCTATAGATATGATAAAGCTGAAATCCCTCCTACTAAGTTTGCCAACCAATTCTTAGATGAGTTTGATAATTTTATGGTTAAACAAGAAGACTTCAATGCTTATGTTGGTATACAATTGAAACATAATGCTTATATGATTGAACACTTGAGTGATTATATGGCTAGTGTTAAAGGAGAACTTAAACTTATTAGTAACATGCTTCTATGGTTACCACTCAAGTAGAACAAGTACTTAAAGCTCAGAATGATTTGCTCAATGAATTAAATATAAGAAAAATAATAATGTTGTTAGAGTTGTGGCTAGAGGCGGTAAAATGACTCAGGAACCTTTGTATCCTGAAGGCCATCCTAAGAGAATTGAGCAAGATTCTCAGAGAACTAATGTAGATGCACCTAGTCCTTCTAAGAGGAAGAAAAATAAAAATGATAGGACTTTGCATGCTTCTAGTGAACCTGTTATTGACACACCCGAGAATCCCAATGATATTTCTATTTCTGATGCTGAAACACAATATGGTAATGAACATGAACCTAGTGATAATGTTAATGATGACGTTCATGTTGATGCTCAACCTAGTAATGACAATGATGTAGAGATTGAACCTGTTGTTGATCTTGATAACCCACAATCAAAGAATCAATGTTGTACAAGAGAGACTTTGTTGCTAGGAAGCGCGGTAAAGAAAGAGAACCATGGGTTCAGAAACCCATGCCTTTTCCTCCTAAACCATCCAAGAAAAAGGATGATGAGGATTTTGAGCACTTTGCTGAAATGATTAGACCTATCTTTTTGCGTATGTGTTTGACTGATATGCTTAAAATGAATCCTTATGCTAAATATATGAAGGAAATAATTACTAATAAAAGAAAGATTCCAGAAGTTGAAATTTCCACCATGCTTGCTAATTATACTTTTAAGGTTGGAATACCAAAGAAACTTGGAGATCCAGGAGTACCAACTATACCATGCTCCATTAAAAGAAACTATGTTAAAACTGCTTTATGTGATCTTGGAGCCGGTGTTAGTGTTATGCCTCTCTCTTTATATCATAGACTTGATTTGAATAAGTTGACACCTACCGAAATATCTTTGCAAATGGCTGATAAAACTGCTATAACTGTCGGTATTTGTGAGGATGTGCCTGTTGTGGTTGCAAATGTTACTATTTTAACGGACTTTGTTATTCTTGATATTCCCGAGGATCATAGTATGTCTATTATTCTTGGAAGACCCTTTTTGAATACTGCAGGGGCTGTTATTGATTGCACCAAAGGCAATGTCACTTTTCATGTTAATGGTAATGAGCATATAGTACACATTCCAAGGAAACAACCTCAAGCCCACAGTATCAATTCCATTGGAAAAATTTCAACAATTATTATTGGAGGTTTTGAATTTCCTCTTCCTTCTGTCAAGAAGAAATATGATATTCTTATAGTTGGGGATGTGCATATCCCCGTTGAGGTAACCTAGTGTTATTCGAAAATTCTCCGGTTTCATGTTATTCGAGATGAGTTTGTTAACAAGACCTGATCAACCTTGTTAGTGGATTCCTTTTGATGAGCATGAGATGGATGAATTTAGAAAACACAACTCTCTGTACCCTATTTTTACTTTCTGTTATTTATATTAAATAAAGCAAAAATAATATTTTTTCTCTCTGTTTTATGAATTATCCATGTAATAAAAAATAGCCCAAAAATAAAAGTTCTCCAAATGCCCTGAAATTTAAATATGATTTTTTCTGGAATATTTGAGAATATCTAGCACTGAGAACACAGCAGGGGGAGCAAGCACCTGGCCACGAGGGTCCAGGGCGCGCCCCCTTGTCTCGTGGGCCCATGGTGGCTCCCCTCCACTTATTCCAACTGCCACATACTCCTTCTTCCTCCCAAAAAATCACTAACCAGCTCAAGCATGAGTTCTAGCTCATCTTGCTGCCATTTTCGATCGCCTTGCTCAAAGCTCCATTCACAAAACTGCTTTGGGGGATTGTTCTTTGGTATGTGACTCCTCCAATGGTCCAATTAATTTTTGTTCTAGTGCTTTATTCATTGCAAATTTTTGCTGCTTAGGTGACCCTGTTCTTGAGCTTGCATGTCGAATTTATATGGTCAAAAGTAGTTTTAATGCATGATATTGCCTCTAGGCACTTGTAGGAGTAGTTGCTATCAACATTGTTGAGTTTGGTTCACTTTTGTTTTGAGTTACTAAAAATTTCAGAAATTTTTTAGAGGAAGAAATATGTTTAGGAAAATGTACCAAGGTGGTTCTTCAAGGAAGGAAGGACCCATACCCGCAATACGCGATGCAGATGAGGAACCACCAAGAGAAGCTCAAGTGCAGCCTTGTGAATGGCCGTCAGAGGATTTCATGGTCCAAGCAGGAATCAAGGAGGAATTTGATGCATATGTGTGTAATGCTGAACTCGAGGGCTTCGTGCTAGATAAGTGCCCTCAATACTATCACCTAACTGATTCCTTTGTGAGAAGGTTCAAATTTTCATCTTCGCGCAATTCACAAACTGTCCTGTTTGATCTTTATGATAAATCTTACACCATGGATTCAGAAGATTTTAATACTGCTTGTAAACTCCCACAGTGGGGTAATGTTAGTGAACCTCGCAAATCCGAATATAGAGACTTTCTTGCTAGTATAACTATGGGGGAATCGAGGGAAATCACGCAAGCTACCATAGGGAGCATTCATTTTCCTGCTATACATTATTTTGCTCTCTTCATAGGTAGGTGCATAAATGGTAAGGATGAATCATGTCACATGTGTGTCCCTGATCTTAGTGTTCTCAAGAGTGTTGTATTAGGAGATAGACAATATAACTTGGGGGCCATTGTTGCATGTAGGTTGTATAATAATAGAATTAATGGAGATTCCTTTGGGGGAATTTATGCAACCTGTCTAGCTAATTTTCTTGAGATACCCATACGTGGATATGATATTGAGTTGCCTCTTGCTTATTTAGATTATGATGCTATGGTTCGTCATCAGTTTGTTGAGAGGAATGATCAGTTCCTCCAGTACCGACTAATCTTTGATAGACGATGCACCTATCACGTCGCTCTCCCTGCTCCTACTTTCTTTGACTTTCAAGCAAAAGGGAGATATGTTATAACTAGGGAGGAGACGACCGAGTATGAGAGGAGGGCGGAGGTAGCTCGCCTCCAAGCTGCAGCTCATCAGGCAATTGCCGCTGCATCTCAGTACGACCCCAGCTACAACTTTGGATATCCGCCAGGCCAGCCGTGGCCATAGACAAACTTAGGCCAAAACCTAATGTAACGCCCCGAGACCGTTGCGCCAGGTGTCTTCCGGTGTTTCGTTGTTGTTGCCTTGTCATTTGCTTGCGTGTCGCATCTTGTCATGTCATCATGTGCATAGCATCATCATGTTTTTCAAAAACTTGCATTCGTCCGGGTTCTCCGAGTTCTCTCCGTTGTCCGTTCTGAGCCAAACCACACTTGCACGCGCCCGCGGCATGTCCGAGATAGTATTTTATAAGTGGCCAGAAAATGTTCTCGGATTGGGTTGAAATTTGGTGTGCGGTCTTATTATAGTGTAGATAGACCGCCTGTCAAGTTTCATCGCAATCGGAGTTCGTTTGACGCCCCAACAGATAATTATAGCGGCAGTATAGCTGGTCTATCGTCGGACGTTTTCGGTCTCCGGAAACAGCCGCCGGGCCTCCCTCTCTTCTCTTCTCTCAGCTCGAGACCGTCTGCACAGCTCACTACCTACCGCCAGGCCTAACCTATCCTCTCTCGTCAGCCCGCGGCCCACCTCTCGCGCGCGTCTGAAAATTGTCCCGGACCCAATCCGAGCACTCGTCACCGTCGTATCCGGATCATCCCCAAACATCTACAAAATGTCTCCATTTTCTTTATTGGGCTTCCTAACCTAGTTTGTCTTGAACTGCCCGATTTTGATCGGAGGGTCCAAATCTACCCTAAACTCCCCTCTTTTCATATATATATAGTCCACTCCTAGACTATTTTGGACAAACCCTAAAATCTAGGGGAGTTGTCCCATCCATCCCCTCATCTGCCGCCCCCACTTTTCTCACCATCCACCTCGGGATCCATTCCCATCCAATCAGTGGCTTCGTCCCCGATCCAAAATCCTCATCATTTTCGCCACCCAACCAACCACCGCACCACCGCCCGCTCCTCCCGTCGCTCGAACCCTCCAGCTGAGCGCCTCCTCCTCACCTCGTCTCCCTCACGCTGGCCACCAGCAGCAGCTTCAGGCCGTCCCCGCCGCCAAGTCCCTCACGCCGGCCTCCCTGCTTCTGTGGCTCCTCTGCATCGGCAACCAAGCGCCCGAGGCCACGCACTCCTCCCCTCAAGCAACTCTAGCACCGCCCTGCTCCAGCCCGTCACCATGTCCTCGCCACCGATCGAACCAGCTAGCAAGATGAGCCCCATCGCACCTGCCCTATCCTTCCTTCCCTCCTGCCTCGTTTCTCTCCTTCCCTGATCTCTCTTTTCTTGAAGCAGCGCCACCATGGAAGCCTCACAGAAGCTCCGCGCGGGTCATCTCCTCGCCAAGTCCCACCACGGCCACCCTCCAGATCCGGCCGGCCTCCGCTGCCCTTGCCCGTTCACAGCCAGATCCCCCCGGCAGAGCCCCGTCCCCACCACTGGTGCCCTCCTGTTCGCTGGACGTCATCCCCCGCTTCGCCAGCTCGCCTTCCTGGAACGCACGCAGCGTCAAGTCCCTGCGCCCATTGACCCGGCCTAGTTGGCCTCGTCCCTGTCCGGCTCCAGCAAGGCCCAGCTCCCTTGGCCCATCTGCGCAGACCTAGCAGCCGCACCAGATCCGCTAGGCCAGCCGGCCTGCTAAGGCCCGCGGTAAGCAGCCCAGTTCTTCTCAGATTCAGCCCATAGCTGTTTTTTTTCTGTGCACTATGAATTTGTCTATTATTCCAGAGATGACTGTTTTATAGAAAAGTCACTGTTCTTCATGCATTTAATAACTTCACAACTATGCATCGGATTAAAATGTTTTATATATGAAACTTGCTTAGAATTTTGTCTAGATTCATAATATCCAACTTTCATCCATGTTCAAAATGTTTAAAATGATGTTTGATTAAATTTGCTCCTATGCCATGTTAAAATGATTTAATTCATAACTAATTAACCGTAGCTCCGAATCTAACAAACTTTATATGTAAATGGGGTGAAAAATGCCTAGTTTAACATGGTGGCCTTACTTTGCATGTTTAACAACTCTAAAATATGGTTTAGGGCAGAACAGGACCTAACCTAATATATGCACATGAGGAGTTTCTGGATTTGTTGTTTGTTGTTCCCGGCCTCATTTAAACTTGACTAGATGGGTAGTTTTCATTTGCTTCACCCTCTTGCCATGTTTAACAACATTTAATATTGTTGGGTACATAAACAAGATCGAACTAAATAATTGATGTGGTGCTCCATCAATATGCAACTCGTTGCATATTGAGCTCCACTTAATTTGTAGGATTGTTTGTGCACTTTGTCATGCCATGCTTCATTAAACCGGACATGCATCATACTTGATTGTGCATCATGCCATGTTATGTGGTGGTTGTTTACTATGTTGTGTGCTTCTTTCCCGGTGTTTGCTTCTTCGGGTTGGTTCCGAGAACGTCGCGTTTGTGAGGACCCGTTCGACTACGTCCGTTTGCCTTCTTCTTGGACTCGTTCTTCTTCCTTGCGGGATCTCAGGCAAGATGACCATACCCTCGAAATCACTTCTATCTTTGCTTGCTAGATGCTCGCTCTTTTGCTATGCCTATGCTGCGATACCTACAACTTGTTTATCATGCCTCCCACATTGTTGAACCAAGCCTCTAACCCACCTTGTCCTAGCAAACCGTTGTTTGGCTATGTTACCGCGTTGCTCAGCCCCTCTTATAGCATTGTAAGTTGCAGGTGAAGATTGAAGTTTGTTCCTTGTTGGAACATGGAGATGTTGTTCCTTGTTGGAACATGTTACTTGTTGGGATATCACAATATATCTTATTTAATTAATGCATCTATATACTTGGTAAAGGGTGGAAGGCTCGGCCTTATGCCTGGTGTTTTGTTCCACTCTTGCCGCCCTAGTTTCCGTCATATCGGTGTTATGTTCCCGGATTTTGCGTTCCTTACACGGTTGGGTTATAATGGGAACCCCTTGACAGTTTGCCTTGAATAAAACTCCTCCAGCATGGCCCAACATTGGTTTTACCATTCGCCGCCTAGCCTTTTCTTTCCCTTGGGTTCTGCAGACTCAAGGGTCATCTTTAGTTTAAACCCACGGGCCAGTGCTCCTCTGAGTGTTGGTCCAAACTGAGCGATGTCCGGAGCTACCAGGGGCAACTCTAGGCTGGCCCACCTGACGTCTGGCTCATCCGGTGTGCCCTGAGAACGAGATATGTGCAGCTCCTATCGGGATTTGTCGGCACATCTGGGTGGCTTTGCTGGTTTTGTTTTACCATTGTCGAAATGTCTTGTAACCGGGATTCCGAGTCTGATCGGGTCTTCCCGCTAGAAGGAATATCCTTCATTGACCGTGAGAGCTTGTGATGGGCTAAGTTGGGACACCCCTGCAGGGATTTGAACTTTCGAAAGTCGTGCCCGTGGTTATGGGCAGATGGGAATTTGTTGATGTCCGGTTGTAGAAAACCTGAAGTTGACCTTAATTAAAAAACATCAACCGCGTGTGTAACCGTGATGGTCTCTTTCCGGCGGAGTCCGGGAAGTGAACACGGTGTTGGAGTTATGCTTGACGTAGGTTGTTCTAGGATCACCTCTTGATCATAGATTCTCGAACGTGCTTTGCCTTCTCTTCTCGCTCTCATTTGCGTATGTTAGCCACCATATATGCTAGTCGCTTGCTGCAGCTCCACCTCATACCTTTACCTTACCCATAAGCTTAAATAGTCTTGATCGCGAGGGTGCGAGATTGCTGAGTCCCCGTGACTCATAGATACTTCCAAAACCAGTTTGCAGGTGCCGATGAGACCGTGCAGATGATGCAACCAAGATCAGGAGGAGCTCGATGAAGATCTTGTCCTTTGTGTTGTTTCATTCTAGTTGATCAGTAGTGGAGCCCAGTTGGGGTCGATCGGGGACCTTGTCGCATTTGGGGTTCTTCTTTTATTTTGGTTCCGTAGTCGGACCTTGATTGTATTTGGATGATGTAATGCTTTATTCATGTATTGTGTGAAGTGGCGATTGTAAGCCAACTATGTATCTTTTTCCCTTATGTATTACATGGGTTGTGTGAAGATTACCTCACTTGCGACATTGCTTTCAATGCGGTTATGCCTCTAAGTCGTGCTTCGACGCGTGGGAGATATAGCCGCATCGAGGGTGTTACACCTAAGCTTGGGGGAGTATGTATTTCTCGCCGACATTACATTTATGTTCACACACTCATGCTAGTTGCCGGTGCTCATACTTTTCCACTGTATCATCCATGCTAGTTTATTTTCCTTTTTATGCTTTCTTCTTGTGTGTTTGATAAACCTTAAGAAAAACCAAAAAAATTAGTTGTAGCTTTTAGCTAGTTTACTTTCTTGCTTGTAGTAGTAACTAAAAGAAAACCCAAAAAGATTTCTCGTTCTTCTTTTGCTTGTTCGGAGCTTTCCCGTGTAAATAGTTTTATTTATTTTCTTGTTCTTTGGGGGTCGAGAGGAGAAGACCATAATGAAAATGTTGAGTGGCTCTCATATGCATTATTTTTGATCTAACAAAGAGCCCATATTACCTTGTCTTCTCTCTTGAATTGAATGCTTGCAGATTCCAGCTTAGTCCAATGCACATGCACTATTATTATTATCCACACTATTCGGTCGTGCAAGTGAATGTGATGCGGAGCATCCCAAGGCCATCCCCATGGACCCAACTACATCTCCTACGACACCTCTTGGACCCATGACACGGGCACGTGCAAGAGCTCTCGAAACCGAGGTGACATCTCTCCTCTCACATTTCCACTTTGATGCACATGAGACATGGCTACTACCTCATACAGACACTTTGTGCATGCTCAGGTATCATGGAGAAGCTAAGGAGCAAGGAGAAGAGTAAGAGGAAGATGGATGTGACGAAGGAGAAGAAGAAGTGATGAAGAAGAAGCTACAGGCTCCGGACGACTGGCCAGGACCGGACGTCCGACGACCTCCAGGCTCCGGACGTCCGACCCAGACCGGGCGTCCGACACTCCCACACCCAAGCCAAAACTATGAACTTCCGACGCTCCTCGCACAACCGACCCCGACCGGACTTCCGACCGAAGACCACCCGAGCCGAATCTACGGACGTCCGACAGGCACCGGATGTCCGGACCCTCGCAAGCCTCCGGACGACCGGTGACTCCCGGAGGTCCGACGCCTGTGCACTGTTTCGTGTTGGGCCGCGGCCCATGTACCCCTTCGCCCCCTCTTTTGCACTAAGACTGTATATACTCCACCTCGTCCAACTTTCTAGAGTTAGCTTTGGTTTAGCTCATTTTCAGAGATAGAGCTACGCTCATCCACATCGGATCTACTCCTCGTGAGAGACTGCGGCCTCTTCGGAGAAGATCCCTTTGGATTCAAGACCTCCTTGCGGAGAAGAACATCAAGACCTCCTAACAGATAAGACCGTTACCCTTGTATCGTCCCTAGTTGATCGTGTACCGTGTGAACCCTATGTATTCGAGGATCTAGCACATGTGTGACTTTCTTGTGTTGGTTTAGTGATTCTCTTGTGTTTCCCTCTCTTTCCCCTCGTGTTCTTCATGTTCATCGGGGATCCGCTCCTTTCGTGAAAGATCGGCCGATTAGGGTTCTACCCTACATCATCTTGGTATCATGAGCCACGTTGATCACGATTTCAGAGCCTCCCCGTTGTGTTTCTAGCCTAGTTTTTGTTGTTTTTCGTCCTAATTCGAAAATTCCCCACAAAAATAGCCCCAAATTTTTTTTGTGATTTGTTGGTGTGTTGAGATTTTGTTGGTTTGGATCCGTGGATTTGCTTTGTTTTGAGTGGATCTAGCTTTTCCCCCTTTCCCCACCCTTTCCATCCAAAAATTCCTCCGGATTTGCCCACTTTCGTCATCCCCATCACGAAGACGTGAAGTTCATCCTGTGCCCGAAATTCGCCCAGGCACCGGACGTCCGACCGACCCTGACGAAACTGAATTTTTTTAGTATAGTCACCACCACCGCCCCACTTTTCCGCATACGCACTCCTACCACCTATACACCATCACCACTTTCGCATACCACCACCATTGCTTACCTGTTTCGCTCTTCGACACGTGTTGCCACTTCGAGCTTTGAGAATTTGAGTTGCGCTTCCGTATCCTTTTGTGTTTCGGCTATCTAGGTACGGTTCAACATCAACATCACCGCCGCTCATCTTCGCCACGGACTCGTCATCAACAACGACCACCTTGACTACATCTTGGTATTCGGTCCACCATTTTGACACCATACCGGAACCAAAGAACGGTAACCTCGTCTTGGTATTGGACATATCACTCTTGCCATTACATTGATAGCCATCATAGCCTTACTCCTTTGCGTTGCTTACCCATCGAGACTAGCCGTTGAGTATTGCCGGCAACGAGACTTGTGCACATTAGTGATCATACTTCCCATAGCATACATACATCATTGTTGCATATATTGGTATCATTTCTTGTGTCACAAAGTTGTAATTGCATACACAATTGCTATATTGGTCCGTCAAGCATTGCATGAGAAAAGAGCTCAAACATCAAGGAGTCAAACAAGCTTCTAAGCAAAGAGGAAAGATAAGCAAAGACCTTTTAAGCAAGAACCATAGCATCATCCAACATTAAGATTGTCATACTAGATCATTTGGATCATCTCATAGCAACACCTTGCATAGAACATACTTGGGATAGAAGTCGTTGCATTTTTGCTAAGTAGGTTGTGCACAAGTTCTTGAATCCGCCTATTGTGCAATCGTGCTAGCGTCTCTCTAGTGTTGTGCAACACGAGCATTCTTGTGGATTCCACATTTTGGCTCATCCTTGGTTGCCCAACCCCACTTATCTATTTGTGTGTGTTTCCATGTACCTTATATGCTTGGTCTACTTGTTACATTGCATCTTGCGAATCTTTTGCAACATTATTGAAGCTCACTTACAATTGCATCAAATTTTGTGCCACCATCCTAACCAAGCTCCACCATAAGCTTTTACTTGTGTAGGTGTGAGAAACCGACAAGAGCTAGTACCAATTGTGCTATTTCCTTGTCCTACATTGGAGTGATCATCGATCCACTTTCAACTTCGGTCAAGGTACATTTGGTATTTGTTCTTCTCTTTCTACCACTCACATTTGTCTCGAAATGATGGATAGGCCAAGTACTTCTACCAACCCACTCTTCATTGAGCACGATGACGACATGAACTCCTACGTCACCAAGAGCCACCTCTTTGGTGGGTAATGTGCTTTGCATCAAGAGCAACAAGCAATGAGTGAACGCATCAACAACCTCGCCGCCGACTTGCGACTCTCCGAGCAACATACAAGGGACTACTTCGACCACAAGCTCGACGATCACAAGCAAGGGAATGACGCAAGAATGGACGAGATTCGCGCTTTTTTGCTTAATCACTCTTCTTCCACTTCGTCTTCATCAAGAAGGACTCACTCAAGTCGACACTCCGACTTCACCCTCTCTGGCTCAAGTACACCCACATCGAACACTCTACGCCGTGCCGCGTGCAATGATCATCAAGAAAGCCTCAATCCTCTATGTGATACCGACTCTCAAGAGCGCCCACAATGTCAAACTCAAGAGGCTTTTGCGCTAGCACGAGAATGGCAACGACAACGCCAACATGAAGAGGAAGAGCAAGCGCGTCTACACCAAGTAGCACAAGATGCCGAAGCACAACGCCAAGAACAACAACTCTGTGAAGCTCAAGCACTTGAGTCGCAACATGCCCTCCAAGATTCAAGTCGAGCCGTAGCCAACCGAGGCCGACAAGCTCATGAACAAGAGGAAGCACTTCGCGAAGAACTTCATGAACGGCGACATCAAGCTCGCGTGCACCGTCGCGTCCCTCAAGTTCCTCCTCGAGCTCGACAAGCTCCTCCACAAGCTCGCCAAGAACATCAAGTTCATCAAGAGCATGAAGAGAATGGACATTCTCCACGGCAAGTCCAACATGAGGTTGACAATCCTCCTCACCAAGAGCGACACGAGCTTGACAATCATCTACAACACGGGCGTCATCATCCCCGACCCCAACACAATGAAGAGCAACGCTATGGCAAGCTCAAGTTCACCATGCCCAAGTTCAATGAAAGCAACGATCCCGAATAATACCTTTCATGGGCATTGAAAGTTGACAAGATCTTCCATTTGCACAACTACAACGAAGAGAAGAAGATCGCGCTGGCATCCCTTGAGTTCCAAGACTATGTCCTCATTTGGTGGGAACAAGTCATCGAGCGCCGAGAGGCAATAGGTGAACCACCCATTACTACGTGGGCGCAAATGAAGGATGTCATGAGAGCATGCTTTGTGCCTACCTACTACAACCGCGACCTCTTCAAGAAACTCCAACTACTCAAGCAAGGAACCAAGAGCATTGAAGAGTACTACAAGGAGATGGATATTGCCATGATAAGAGCCAATGTCATGGAAGATGATGAGAAAACAATGGCACATTTATTGAATGGACTCAACCATCCTATCAAGAAGATCGCCGACTTCCAACCATACTCGAACCTCATCGAGCTAGTGCATCAAACTACAAAGGCGGAACGTCAAGTGCAAGACGATTTCAAGTATGCCAAGTTCTCATCCAAGTCCTACGGTTTCTCAAACAACCAAGCTTCAACGACTCCAACACCGTCTACCAAGCCTTCTACTAGCAACATCGACAAGTCAAGTTCCAAGAAAGCTTCGTCAAATCCAAGTCATCCTCCTACTACGAGCAACTTCAAGCCGAGAGCTTCATCATCATCCACTCCAACCGATGAGACCGTCAAGACAAGTTCCTTCAAATGCTTCACATGCGGAGGCCGGGGCCACAAGTCCTACGAATGCACCAACAAGCGGACCATGATCCTCAACAATGACGGAACCTACGATTCGATGAGTGAAGGAGAAATGGACGCTCTTGAGCAAGTAGCCATGCACCGGCAAGTGAACGATGAAGAGGAACAAGTCTTTTGCGATAAAGACTCAAGTCCCGCTCTTGTCGTCTCCAAAGTCTTGACTCTCCAACATCACCAAGAAGAAGACCAAAGATGCCACATATTCCACACCAAGGCTAGCATCAATGGACGATCCGTCAAGGTCATCATCGATGGAGGGAGTTGTCATAACCTCGCGAGTGAAGAACTTTGCTCCAAGCTACAATTGCCCAAGATGAAGCATCCACATCCATACAAAGTGCAATGGCTTAGCGACTCCGGCACTATCCAAGTCGAGCATCGAGTACAAGTCTCCTTTAAAATTGGCGCCTACGAAGACACCTTGGAGTGCGACCGCATTCCAATGACCGTTTGCCATCTTCTCCTTGGACGCCCATGGAAATTTGATAGAGGAGTCATCCAAAACGGCCGAACGAACCACTACATCTTCAAGATTAAGGGCAATGAGTACGTCCTTCGTCCAATGTCGCCAAGCCAAGTGATCGCCGACAAGAAAGCCACTTGTCAGGGATATACCCCATGGTATGATCCGGCCGGAGTTATAACCCGGCTGGGACTTAGTAAACCGGCAGATGTTAAGGTAGGTGGTAAACCGGGTGGTGTTAAGTCAGACGGTAAACCGGCAGGTTGTTAAACCGGCTGACAGTTAAGACAGACAGGTAAAATAGGCAGTTAACTCAGATGGTAAACCGGCAGGTTGTTAAACCGGCTGACAGTTAAGACAGGAGTTAAGTCAGATGATAACTCAACAGACATTCTTAAACCGGCCGACCATCTTAAACCAGCACCAGTTAACTCCCGGCAAACCATCTTAAACCGGCACCACCGACAGACCATCTTAAACCGGCACCAGTTAACTCCCGGCGGGCAGTGGTAACTTGGTTGCTAGGAGTTATGAAGTCCAAGACGTTATGAAGCCCAAGATGTTAAGAAGCCCAAGAAGAGAAGTCATAATAGTTAAATCTTAAGTCCGAGTTGGACTCTACATGTAACCCGCCCCTTCAACATATATAAGGAGGGGCAGGGCTCCCCAAAGAGGGGGGAGCAAGGAGAAACAGTCTTAAAGGGTTAGCGTTAACTGGGAGAGCCGGTTTACGGCGACTTGCTCCTGATCATAATGAGAGATAGCCTCAAACAACATGTATGGTTGTTACCTTCCCGGGGCCCGAAGCTGTCTAAACCTTTGTCTTGCATTGTGTCTCTCGATTCCACTCAACCCCTCTCAAGCTACCATATAGATGCGTTGGCCTCATGAATAAGTCCTCACACAAGGACATCTGCCGTGACAATTCCACGACAGTTGGCGCCCACCGTGGGGCTCGCGCACGGTGGTGTTGAGTTCTTGAAGGGAACTCATCTAGGGTTTTGAGAAGTTCGCAAATTTCTGAAAAAAGAAGTGCCGATTTAAGAGGATTTGCATCAGTTTCTAAGTTCATCACTCCAGGTTCATCATCTATGAGATTTAAGGTGGAAGAGAAATTAGGGTTGCTACCTATGCGCCGCCGCAAAGCATATATGGCGGTTCATCTGTCCAGATCAAATCCAGAGGAAAATATGCACCGGTGATGCTACCACTTATCAAAGGAAACAGAGTCGAGTGCTACTAATATCTCCACGTGCATCTACAAGTGTTCTTGTCCTAGAAGACTACCGGGCAGAGTCATCAAGTTCTTGTCTTAGAAGAAGAAGAGGAATCATCAAACTAACAGGGGGAGGAGAGGCGAATGGACTCGTCAACCCGACTCCGAGCCACCTCCGGTTCACGTGATCGCCGAGTCGCCGCACCCGTAGGCTGACCCCGCCTCGCTGCTGGGCTCGCCACTCTTCTGTTAAACCGCCTGACGGTTCACAAGTGACCGACCGCCGCCTCTACAGCCTCGCTTCAGGCCAACGACATTGATCGCCATTATGGATGCGACCATGAGCCGCTAGCCTTGAGCCATCTTTGCCTTGAGGCAACCCCTGTCCACCCGTCGATCCATGTCTGCTACAGGAGAGCCGCTGCCTTTTCTCTGTGGTGTTTGACCTGCCTCGTCGCCCTCACCTACACCAGTGTCCGAGCCGACCTGCAGATCTGTCTCAAACCGCCATCGCCTCTGATTCGACCTTGTTGAAGAGTAGTACCCAATGCGAAGCCGTCTCATTATCACCTCGAGACGCCCCTGCAGCGCTGCGACCATGGGTTGACTAGCGCCTCAAGCCATTGCAGTCTCGCACTGTCGCTAAATCACCTCACCGACCACCTTGGACCGCCCTGGTCGAGCCGCTGGCAGGCCTCGCCTTGCCATCTTCGCCGGGTCATCCCCACCTTGTTTCCACCAGGTTTCACTGCCGCGGTCCGCTTCAACTGACGACCTTACCCCTGTTGCTCTTGTTTGCTCCGGTTGATTCCTCCCCGTGAGTAACTGCAGTCGTGACCTGCCGAATCGCCATGCTCACGGACCGCCAGTCATTTCAGCTGGCACCGATTGTGGTGAGCCGGTCGTCCGCGTTGACTTACCTCTGAAACGCCGTGAGTCGCCGCAAGTCCGCCGCAGGCCCCGCTTCGTCGATCGGCCTCAGATTCCGCCAACACGCCTCCGACCGCGTCGATTTACCTATAAAACACTGCTGGGAGCCGCCGCGAGTCATCGTTGATGCGAGTTGACCGGATGCACAGTGATTTACTTCACTTCTGACCTGCTGCTACCAACATCTCACCGGATCACCTGTGAGCCGCCGCGAGTCACCATCAATTCCCTTTGCTTCGTGGCCGGGTCACCTGCAACGCGCAAGCTGTCATCACTCTGTTTCTTCTACGGCAATGATGAATCACGCGGTTCCACCTCGCTTGTTTATCCTTCTGCGGTGCCGCCTGCCTTCCTTGCTGCAAACCGAGATGGTTTGCCACGGCGCCTCTCCTCGTCGGGGGCCCTTTAAATCGCCCGCCTTGAATCACCGGCCTTAAACTACCGCCAAACCGCCGCCGTTCAAATTGCGCGTCTGCGGACAAGTCACTACCGTGGCCACGGTTGCCTGCCTACTAAGCCATCGTCTGCGGCTGACTAATACCTTGCTTCCACCACTGCTGCGGTCTTCTTCAACTCGCCGTACCATGGCTTTTATTTTTGCTACTGCTCCTCTTACCGGTGCGCCAAGCCGCCAAGTCTGATCGAGGGAGGCTGGCAGTATCAGATCAGTGTGCTTTTACCTCTGCTACTGCTCTGGATCACCTCCGCCTTATCACTGAGCTTCTGCGGTTATTAATCTGCCTCTGCCCCGAGCCTTCAAGCCGCCCCTCTGGATGTGCTCTAACCCTGTTGCACCGAGAGTTGCCGCACTGAGAGGAAAGCCGTCAAGCTCTGCACCTTCAAACAAATACATACTGAATACCAGGACAGATACGAACATCGCTGCAGAAATTAATCTTCCGGATCAACTTATACACATCGCATCTAGTAACGATGCTGGAGTCCAGGAGGCCATTTAACCCGCCGCTGCCATTGACCCGCTGGAGCCCCATTGGTCTGCTTGGAGCCTCGTCGACCCGCCGTTGTTGGCAACATTGCCTGCTGTTGAGCCGCGCTGGGCTTGTCCCACCGCTACTACGCTCGCGCTGGCCGCCTGCTCTGTTTCTGAAGCCCGTCAGCACAAAACGGTTTTTGAGCGCTCATATTAAAGTGGTTTGCTAAGACAGAAAAGATAGAATAGAGAAGGCAGGATGCCCAAGTGGGATTTAAAAAAAGTGCTATAGAGTACCTCTGGTTACTCACTTCAGATATCGAGGAGCTATTACAAAAGGTATGTTGCTGCTCTTAGTACATGGAATCAATCCACCAATTCGTACATGAAGACAAAAAAACACGATACTACCCGCCGGTTGCACAGCCAACCAAATCATCAGTGATGCCATGCCGAGGGCGGAGTACGCGCTAGCTTCTCTGCATCGGTGTCTGCGCGTGTCATGCTGCCCGACAAACAGGCGCATAGGCCGCCATCCCTGTGGTATGGACTACATCGATATGCCGCGGCATCCAGGCCACGGACGGCTCGCCCGTCCACCCGCGCGACCGGTTCACGTATTCACGCCGGCTTGCAACGTGGAGGGCAACTTGCTCGTTCGCACTAGCTTACAACGCTATGACCGGATCATCTGTCTGCTTCTACGGCCGACTCAGCCGTGATTGGTTTTGGCTTCACCATGGTGATCATCAACTCCGCGGTGGATAAATGCTGGCCTAACATATCAGGTGAAATCCATCAAATATATTTTTATATTATATGTTGTTTCTTTAAAAGAGCAATTACTCTGGCTTGCCAAGTTATCTAATGCAGGATGCTAAACCGCTGTATTGGTGCAAATTTAAAGGTCGTCAGAAAAAATTTCCGGCTTAAATGGAAGGACCACGGTTTAAAATCCGGGTCAAGGCAAAGCTGTCTCCCGCAAAGCTTTGAAGCTCTCAGTATCCGGTTTATGAATTTCCGGTTCAAAAAGAATAATCTCTCGCAAGTTTGAGATTCTCAGGAAAACTTAACGGGACCAAAGAGAGTCTGTTGCAAAAGCATAGCTCAAACATAGGTGCCCCTTGAGCACAGCTCACAGTATCATTTGGGGGCTTGGTCGCATTTGAACCATAGCTACACCTCTTGATCCGGCTATCAATCCAATATTATCATAAGAGCACAGCTCTGGTTACTTCGGTAATCCGGCTATCAAGCCAATATTATCATAAGGGGCCAAAGAGAGTCTAATGCACAACACAGCTGAAACATAGGTGCCCCTTGAGCACAGCTCACAATATCACTTGGGGGCTATGTTTGAACCATAGTCACACCTCTTGATAAGCATAAGGGCACCAGGGAAATCACTTGGGGGCTCTGGTCGTATCCGAACCATGGCTTATACCCTCTTGATAAGCATAAGGGCACCAGGGAAGTCACTTGGGGGCTTGGTCGTATCCGAACCATAGCTACACCTCTTGATAGGCATAAAGCCACCAGGAAAATCACTTGGGGGCTATGCGTTCGAACCATAGTTACACCTCTTGATAGGCATAAGGGCACTAGGAAAATCACTTGGGGGCTTGGTCATATTCGAACCATAGCTACACCTCTTGATCGGCGCAATGCCACAATTATGACTAGATGGGAGTTCTGGTCGTATCCGAACCATAGCTTAAACCCTCTTGACCATACATAATCATATATTACATCATACATCATCATTACATCATCATAGAATGCATCATATGTGGATGGATATACCGGCTTATATGGCAGGAATCGGTTTTCAAACCAGGTCATACTTATTCAAACCTTTAATAGCCAACATGGCTGGATTTTTTATTATGGTTATCAATAACCAGTATTATGATTAAGGTTTTCGAAGTCGCTTTAGCGCAATGGCAATCATATTATCAATAGATATGATTTATTCTACAATTGAAGGAATAGTCCCGAGTCGCTGCAGGCTTACGACCCAGCACTTGGGGGCTACATTATTCAAGTTGGGATTACATCAAATACACAAGTCTCATGTCGCTGCAAGCATGCACCATGACACTTGGGGGCTAATGCAAAGTCATTGTTTGCTCACTTATTGAAGACCCGACTCATCACATTGTAATGAGCCGGCCCTTGGGGGCTACCAATTGGTCCTGTCAACAATTCAAGGTACACAAATTTTCATCTATTATTGAAGGGTCCACTGGTCAGTTGGTAAATCACAAAGCTCTCAACCTTGTGGACGTGGGTTCAAGCCCCATGCGGGGGGTTACATTATATAATGTTATTCTCAATGAAGTATATATAAAGTCCCTGCTCCTTATTACATAATGACCCGACCCTGGGGGGCTACACTGGTTGAAGTTTTTATGGGCATCAGGCAATTACATGTCCCAGGTTCCTGCAAGCAGGACAACCCGACACTTGGGGGCTATATATGTGGAATACTCAGTTCTGACTGGTGATTGAGATGAACAAACTGGATTTCTTCAAGCTTGTGACATTCATATTAAAGCAAGTCTTAAGTTGTTGCTATTCTACCTTCTTAAGACTTGGGGGCTACAAGTGATAGGCATATAAGAGGTATATTTTCAAAACTGATGTTAACAAACAGTTCTGATTCGGTGCCATCAATATTCTTAAACCAGCAATTTTGGCAATAATAAACCGGTAAAGTTTTTAAACCGGCAAGTTCTACATTCTTAAACCGGCTGAAGATCAAATGAGTATTTCAAAGGCCAATATTTTGTTAAGCATTGGGAGCTGAAGTCAAAGGAGTTATTCTTCACGATATTTCTCTGTGACAAACCAATGTCAGAAATTGATTATGAAGCTGGTCTATTGACTTGGATTTTATAGAAGAAGGAAGTGACAAGGACTTAAGGATAATGATGATCAGTTTAACATGGATAAATCCAAATTAAACTGGGGGCTAATGTCGGGGATATACCCCGCGGTATGATCTGGCCGGAGTTATAACCCGGCTGGGACTTAGTAAACTGACAGATGTTAAGGCAGGTGGTAAACCGGTTGGTGTTAAGTCAGACGGTAAACCGGCAGGTTGTTAAACCGGCTGACAGTTAAGACAGACGGGTAAAATAGGCAGTTAACTCAGACGGTAAACAGGCAGGTTGTTAAACCGGCTGACAGTTAAGACATGAGTTAAGTCAGATGATAACTCAGCAGACATTCTTAAACTGGCCGACCATCTTAAACCGGCACCAGTTAACTCCCGGGCAGACCATCTTAAACCAACACCAGTTAACTCCTGGTAGACCATCTTAAATCGGCACCAGTTAACTCCTGGCGGGCAGTGGTAACTGGGTTTCCAGGAGTTATGAAGCCCGAGATGTTATGAAGCCCAAGATGTTAAGAAGCCCAAGAAGAGAAGTCATAATAGTTAAGTCTTAAGTCCGAGTTGGACTCTACATGTAACCCGCCCCTTCAACATATATAAGGAGGGGCAGGGCTCCCCAAAGAGGGGGAGTAAGGAGAAACAATCTTAAAGGGTTATGGTTAACTGGGAGAGCTGGTTTACGGCGACTTCCTCATGATCATAATGAGAGATAGCCTCAAACAACATGTAGGGTTGTTATGGGATGATGTTTCCCGGGGCCCGAAGCTGTCTAAACCTTTGTCTTGCGGTGTGTCTCTCGATTCTACTCAACCCCTCTCAAGCTACCACATAGATGCGTTGGCCTCATGACTAAGTCCTCACACTAGGACATCTGCCGTGACAATTCCACGACACCACCCATCGTGGAGATCATAGTGAGAGAGCGAGCCACCAAAAAGAGAGTGAGCGCCACAAGCCCAAATCGAACACCTCCACGATGAGCAAAAAGAAGAACTTAGTCCTATTTGCCACCAAAAGTGAGATAAGAGGAGTGTGTGAGAACCCATCTAATGTCCTACACTATGTCATTATGTGCAAGGACAATGCCCCACAAACTAACACTTCTCACACTCTTCCTCTAGTGTTGTCATCTCTTTTGCAGGAATTTCACGATGTTTTCCCCGACAAGCTACCTCTAGGACTACCTCCACTATGAGGCATTGAGCACCGCATCGACCTCATCCTCGGAGCACCGCTTTTGAACAAGGCTCCCTACCGCGTCAACCCCGAAGAAACCAAAGAAATACAAAGGCAAGTAAAGAATCTCATAGACCATGGACATGTGCGTGAAAGTTTGAGCCCTTGTGCCGTCCCGGTCATTCTTGTGCCAAAACGAGACGGTAGCTTTCGCATGTGCTCCGATTGTAGACCTATCAATGCTATTACCGTTTGCTATAGGTATCCCATTCCACGCCTTGTTGAGATGCTTGATGAACTTAGTGGTGCCACTATCTTTTCCCAAATTGATCTTAAGAGTGGTTACTATCAAATCCGCATACAAGAGGGTGATGAATGGAAAACCGCTTTCAAAACCAAGTTCGGCTTGGATGAGTGGTTAGTCATGCCTATGGGTCTCTCGGAAGCACCGGGCACTTTTATGCGTCTTATGAATCATGTCGCCCTTACATTGGTATATTTGTTGTAGTCTACTTTGATGATATCCTTGTTTATAGCAAATCTCTTAGAGATCATGTCACCCATGTTCGAACCGTTTTGCAAACTCTTCGAAAAGAGCGACTCTATGCTAATATGGAGAAATGCCTTTTTGGCGTTGATAAGTTTGTTTTCTTGGGTTTTGTTGTTTCCTCTAAGGGTGTTCATGTTGATGAGTCCAAGATCAAAGATGTTAAGACTTGGCCACAACCAACCAATTTGCATCAAGTGGGTAGCTTTCTTTGCCTTGTGGGTTTCTATCGTCGCTTTGTGAAAGATTTTAGCACCATTGCTTCGCCTTTGCATGCTTTGAGCAAGAAGAATGCGCCTTTAGTTTGGGGACCATCCCAAGATACCGCTTTCAATGAGCTTAAGAATTTGCTTACTCATGCTCCCGTGCTTGCGTTACCCAACTTTGACAAACCCTTTGAGATTCATTGTGATGCTAGTGGTAATGGCATAGGAGGTGTGTTAACGCAAGAGAAGCAACACATAGCTTACTTTAGTGAGAAACTCTCCGGCGCACAACTCAATTACCCCATCTATGACAAAGAGCTATATGCTTTAGTCCGTGTTTTGCTTGAATGGGAACACTATCTTCGCCCCCATGAGTTTATCATTCATACCGATCATGAAACGCTTGTCAGAGTAAATAGCCATGGGTAGCCTAGCCGGCTTCCCCTGGCCCTTCTGAAAAAATTATGAGCCCGTCCGGCTCTCAGGAATCCAAGATGTGGGGCTGCCTTCCCCTTGCTGGCTGTCACCCAGGCCAGCTCGAAGAAGGCGGCCCGACTTTACCCCTCATGAAGAAAACCATGGGAGGCCGACTCGAAGAAGCCGGCTCCAAGATGCCGACTCCAAGAAGCCGGCCATGAGGAGGCCGCCTCCAAGAAGCCGGCTCCCATAAAGCGGTCGAGACCGTACCCTCAAAGTTTGCATCCACCTAGCGGCGATGAGACGGGGCGTGGCTACAGTAAAGCCTGCCACCCCCGAATCCCAGAGCACGCCTGGCACAGTGCACCGTATGGAGTGGCCATGACCCGTCCGGCGCGACACTGTTGCCATGTTGACCCTGATGTCATCCACGACGGGCTACCAGTACGGCCCACGGGCGGTGGGCCCCTTCAGACAGAGAGACACCCGAAGGCGGCCTGGCCTCCCCCAGTCGGCCCGAGATGGGGCCGGCTCGCTTCCCCCCTCGAAGAAGACGCCCCATTAAGGAGATAAGACGCGGTAAGGCTACGGTAATCGCCCGCCGGACGGCGGCACTGTAGCCACGCTTACCTCGACAAAGCCCTCGTCATCAGGATGAGGCAACAATAGCCAACCATCGACAAGACCCTTGGCAGTGGGGCCTGCCTGTTGCCAAGGAGTTGGTAGCCGGCGGGCCCCAGCAGTCGGCGCAGAAGCCGGCGAGCGCGGTCACAGACGGCTGGGCCCCGTGCCCAGTCGGATTACCATTGTACACCCGGGGGGTAGGCCTATATAAAGCCCCCGGGGCACCCATGCAAAGGGGTCGACCCTCAGCTAGATCTAGACACACACAAGGAGGGGAAGCAAGCCAGCCGTGCCCTTCTTCCTCCTCCCACCGAACAGCTCAAGGAGCATTGTGTAGCTACTTGTTCATCTAGTGATCATGCGGAGACCCCGCAGAGCAGCAGTAGGGGTGTTATCTCCACGGAGAGCCCCGAAGCTGGGTAAGATTCGCCGGCGTGCATGTCTTCGCCTCCTCCCGTTTCCAGGCACCAGCAACGTCTTACTGGCTCCCACAATGATAAGCCACCCGTTGGCATATGTCGCACCTACCACCCGACATTTGGCGCCCACCGTGGGGCCAGGTGCACCGTCGTCCGGAGACCTGTTCTGGACGGGAACCCTCTTCCTCCCCAGCGAGCGTAGCCAGCCCGGCACGCCCGATGACGCTTGCCACGACGCGCTGCAAGGCATCACCAGTATCCGCGCGGCGAGCAGCCTCGCCGATCTCCCCGAAGAAACCCTCATCTCCGACGAGCTCGCCTCCGATGCGGGCACCGATCACCTTGCCAACCTCCTCGGCTAGCTCCATCTCTCCAGCGAGCCCGCTGTGGATCTGGAGTCGGTTGGCTCCACCGACCCGATGCCTGTCGACTCCGACACGGCCTCCTTCGACACCTTCCCCACCAACGTCGCGATCTACAACGACCCGCTTCCTCGGACCGACGGCCGCGATACCGTCACCACCGAAGTGATGGTCATCGGCCACGGCGGCCCGGCCGGCGAGAGCACCCACGACGTCCCGCACGTGGCGGCCCACGACTTGTCCACCCCACTCCCGGCTAATGCCGACGACGAAGCACTGGAGGCACGCCGCCTCGCCCTCCTTGCAGAGGGCCGGAGGCTGGCTTCCGTGAGACGCCTCGCAGAGGCCTACCAGCGTGAAGCTGACCGCGCCGCCTTCGGCACGCCAGCCCCGGGCGGGCCAAGCCGGGCCGGCCTTGTCAAGCAACGCGGCGCCGTCATCACCGACACGCTGGGAGTCGACCGCCCAGTCTACGCCACTCCACTCGAGAACCTGCGCGCCGCCCAGGCGGGCGTGGACGAGTTGGACGGCTTGGAGGCCGAAGACCTCCCCCACATGAGCTGGCGCATCCAGCAGCTGATCGATGCAGCCGCACAGCGGCACGAAGCCGACGCCCGCGCGGAAAGCCCTCCCCCGCGCCGAGATCACGGCGCGACGTCCCGGACGCCGACTGTGGGCAGAGACCGGGCGCGGCGCGAGAAAGAGCCGGCTGCCAGCCGAAGCCAAACCCGGATCTCCATCGAGCGACACGCGGACGGCCTTCCCCGAGCCATGGAATGGCGGGGCAACCCGCCTCCGCCTCGACCCCGTGGAGAGAGATATCCCACCCCGGCGCCAGTGGCGCACCCGACTCTCAGCGGCCGACTAGGTCGCCGCGAAGGAGTCGGCGAGAACGACGCCCGCCATCGGATCGACCGCCTGGCGCGATCCCTGGCACTAGAAGAAGAAGATGATATCGGCCCGCCTTGTTTCGGCCCCCGCATTCGCGACGAGCCTTTCCCCAAAGGGTTCTCGCTCCCAAGAGACACGCCCAAGTACAACGGCTCCGTGAAGCCAGAAGATTGGTTGATCGACTACTCCACGGCGGTCAGCATAGCCAACGGCAACCGGCGCGTTGCCGTGAAGTACGTGCCCCTCATGCTGCAAGGCACGGCGCGGACCTGGCTCAACAGCCTCAAGCCTCTCAGCATCAACAGCTGGCTAGATTTCACCGAAGCTTTCATCCGCAACTTCACCAGCACCTACAAGCGGGCCCTCAAGCCCAGGCAGCTCTCCCTGTGTGTACAGGGCCCGGCCGAGTCCACTCGCGACTACCTCACGCGTTGGGCCGAGATCCGCAATTCTTGCGAGGGGGTGCACGAGGTGCAAGCCATAGAATACTTCACAGCCGGGTGCCGAGAAGGTACCCTCCTCAAGCACAAGCTTCTCTGCGACGAGCCGGCTACCCTCGACGAGCTTCTGGACATAGCGGCCAAATATGCGATCGCCGACTCCTCAATGAAGACCGAGCTTCGGGTAGACACGTCCGGAAAAGTACTCAACCCGGCGCCCAAGACGCCGGCTGGGGATCCCGGCCGACACACACACCCGAACGACCACAAGTGCAAGGGCCCCGCGCCGCCTCCCGCCAGTCGGCAGGTGGCCACAGTTGAAGATGTGCCGCCTAAAGGGCGGCCCGCGCCCAAGAAACCCAAGGGCGGCTGGCTGGCTTGGCAGCCAGCCTTCTCCTACGAGCAAACTCTCGACGCCCCCTGCAAGTTCCACAGCGGCGCGAAGCCGTCCAACCACACAACCCGAAAGTGCCATTGGCTCACCCGAATTTCCAAAGGCGAGGGGCTCGCGCCGCCTCCGCCTGCCGGCCTGCCGCCTCCGGCAGCTCGGCCCGCAGTCGGAGCCGTGCATGACGAGTTCCCTGACGAGCAAGCAACCTACATCGTCTTTACGAGCCAGCCCGAAGACCGGCGCAGCAAACGCCGAGAGCACCAGCAAGTCAGCATGGTTGCTGCCAACCCCGCCGGACACATGCATTGGTCAGAAAAGCCCATCAGCTGGAGCCGGGCCGACCATCCAGAGGTGATGCCGTCTCCCGGCTCTTATGCGCTGGTCCTGGAAGCCACCCTTGCGATGGACAGACGCGCTGCCCGCTTCTCCCGTGTGCTGATAGACGGCGGGAGCAGCATCAACATCCTGTACCGTGATACCCTAGAGAAGCTAAATGTCAAGACGAAGCAGCTCATGCCTACTCGAATAGTGTTCCATGGCATCGTACCCGGCCTGTCCTGCGCCCCCATTGGCAAAATCAAGATTGATGTACTTTTTGGGGACAAGGAGCGTTTCCGCCGGGAAGCGATCTGGTTTGAAGTGGTGGACCTGGAGAGCCCTTACCATGCATTGCTTGGCCGACCTGCCTTGGCCAAATTCATGGCAGTTCCCCACTATGCATACCTCAAGATGAAGATACCGAGCACCAAAGGCGTCATCACCGTAGCCGGCGATTACAAGAAGTCCTCTGAGTGCGCGGCAGCCAGCAGCCGGCTGGCCGAGTCCCTTGTGATTGCCGAAGAAAAGAAGATGCTGGACCGAGTCGTGGCCATAGCCGGCAAGCAGTCGGCCGTGTCCCCCGACCCCAAGGAGCACGATGCTCAAGGATCCTTCCAGCCGGCCAAGGAGACGAAGAAGATACCTCTTGACCCCGAGCATCCAGAGAGGTTTGCTGTCATCGGGGCAAGCCTGAACAGCAAATAGGAAGGCGAGCTCGCCGATTTCCTCCGTGAGAATCGGGACATCTTTGCGTGGTCCCCCAAGGACATGCCGGGTGTTCCGAGGAAATTCGCCGAGCACAAACTACACGTCCGAGAAGACGCAAAGCCAGCCAAACAACCCCTTCGCCGACTGTCGGAGGAGAAACGCAGGATTGTGGGAGAGGAAATAGCCCGGCTTCTGGCAGCCGGCTTCATTATGGAAGTTTTCTTTCCAGAATGGCTCGCCAACCCGGTCCTTGTGCTAAAGAAGAATAACAAGTGGCGCATGTGTATAGACTACACAAGCCTCAACAAGGCTTGCCCCAAAGATCCCTTTGCCCTGCCAAGGATTGACCAAGTGATAGACTCCACGGCCGGATGCGAGCTGTTGAGTTTCTTGGATGCTTACTCAGGATATCACCAGATAAAGCTAGATCCGGACGACCGCCTTCATCACGCCATTTGGAGCCTTCTGCTACCTAACTATGAAATTCGCCTTAAGAAATGTCGGTGCCACTTTTCAGTGTTGCATGCAGAAGTGTCTCCTCAAGCAACTCGGCAGAAACGCTCACGTCTACGTGGACGACATTGTGGTGAAGATGGAGAAGCGCGGCACTCTGCTGGGAGACCTCAAGGAAACGTTTGAGAACCTACGCCGGTTCCAAATCAAGCTCAACCCCGAGAAATGCGTGTTCGGAGTGCCAGCCGGCCAGCTCCTAGGCTTCCTAGTCTCCGAACGCGGCATCGAATGCAACCCGGTGAAGATCAAGGCCATCGAGAGAATGGCGATCCCCATCAAGCTTCGAGACATCCAAAAGTTCACCGGATGCTTGGCCTCCTTGAACCGCTTCATCAGCCGGCTCGGAGAGAAGGCTCTCCCCCTCTACCGCCTCATGAAGAAGAGCACTCACTTCGAGTGGAACGACCAGGCCAACCAAGCTTTTCACGAGCTAAAGAAGATGCTGGCCACGCCGCCCGTCCTGGCGGCGCCGACTGAGAAAGAGCCCATGCTCCTTTACATTGCCGCAACCAGCCGGGTGGTCAGCACCGTCATCGTAGTCCAACGCCCAGAAGAAGGCCGAGCCCAGCCGGTCCAGAGGCCGGTGTATTATTTAAGTGAGGTGTTGTCCACTTCAAAGCAGAACTACACGCACTACCAGAAGATGTGTTACGGCGTGTACTTCACCGCCAAGAAGCTGAAGCCCTACTTTCAAGAGCACCCCGTCACGGTCGTATGCACCGCCCCACTGGCCGAGATCATAGGCAGCCGGGACGCATCTGGCCGGGTGGCGAAATGGGCCATCGAGCTGGCCCCTTACACGATCTTCTACCAGCCCCGCACCGCCATCAAGTCCCAAGAACTGGCCGACTTCCTCGTCGACTGGGTCGAGACCCAGTACCTGCCGCCGGCTCCTGACTCCACCCATTGGCGCATGCACTTTGACGGGTCCAAGATGCGCACCGGCTTGGGAGCCGGCATCGTCCTTACCTCTCCCAAGGGCGACAAGCTCAGATACACGCTGCAAATTCACTTTGCCGCCTCCAACAACGTGGCCGAGTACGAGGCGCTCATACACGGGCTCCGGCTTGCCAAGGAACTCGGCATCCGCCGGATCCTATGTTATGGCGACTCGGACTTGCTGGTCTAGAAATCATCCGGCGACTGGGACGCCAAGGACGCAAATATAGTAAGCTACCGCTTCCTGGTCCAACAACTCAGCGGATACTTTGAAGGATGCGAGTTCCTCCACGTACCGCGAGCTGACAACGAGCCAGCCGATGACCTGGCTCGAATAGGCTCCACTCGGCAAGCAATACCAACCGGTGTCGCTCTACAACGCCTCCTCAAGCCGTCCATCAAGCCGTCTCCAGAGTCCGATTCCATCTTCGTGCCGCCTGACCCCGACGCGGCCGGGTCCGGCTCGAAGAACCAAGTGGGCGACCCCGGGACTTCAGTAGTCGGCCCGGGGGCTTCGGCAACCGGCTCGGGGACTGCAGTAGCCGGCTCGGGGACTGCGGTAGCCGGCCCGGGGACTGCGGTAGCCGGCCCAGGGACTGCGGTAGCCGGCCCGGGGACTGCACCAGCACAACAGCCGGTGGCCGACTCCAGCATTTCACCACCCAACCCGCCCACCCTGGTGGCTGTAGCCACATTGGCAGTGGGAGAAGTCGCGGCTCCGTCATGGGCTCAGTCCATCGTCAACTTCCTAGTAAACCAAGATCTACCGGCTGACGAAGCAGAGGCAAGACAAGTCCAACGCCGAGCCGGAGCATACACAATCGTCAACAGAGAGCTCGTCAAGCGCAGTGTCACTGGAGTTCTCCAGCAATGCGTCGAGCAAGAGAAGGGCATTGCAATCCTCAGAGACATTCACCAAGGAGAATGCGGCCACCATGCGGCCTCAAGATCACTCGTCGCCAAAGCCTTCCGCCATGGTTTCTTTTGGCCGATTGCCTTGGATGACGCCAAGGAATTAGTTAAATATTGCAAAGGGTGCCAACTTTTCAGCTCCAAGCAACACATGCCGGCTTCGGCACTCAAGACCATTCCCCTCACCTGGGCCTTCGCCGTTTGGGGACTAGACATGGTGGGCCCATTCAAGACGGCGCGCGGCGGCATGACGCATTTGCTCGTCGCCGTGGACAAATTCACCAAGTGGATTGAGGCAAAGCCGATCAAGAAGCTGAATGGGCCGACTGCTGTAACATTCATCGCAGACATAACAACTCGGTACGGCGTGCCACACAGCATCATCACCGACAATGGCACGAATTTTGCCAAAGGAGCCTTGGCACGTTTCTGCGCAGCCCAAGGTATTCGGCTGGACTTAGCGTCCGTCGCCCACCCGCAGTCAAACGGCCAGGTCGAGCGAGCCAACGGCCTCATCCTCTCCGGCATCAAGCCCCGACTGGTCGTACCTCTGGAGCGTTCAGCCGGCTGTTGGCTCGATGAGCTGCCGGCTGTCCTCTGGAGTCTGCGCACTACACCAAACAAGTCAACCGGCTTCACCCCTTTCTTCCTTGTGTATGGTGCCGAGGCGGTCATCCCAACTGACATCGAGTTCGACTCGCCTCGAGTAACCATGTACACTGAAGCGGAGGCCAAGGAAGCACGAGAAGACGGCGTAGACCTGCTGGAGGAAAGCCGGCTGTTAGCCCTCAGCCGGTCTGCCATCTACCAGCAGGGTTTGCGCCGCTACCACAGCCGGAAGGTCAGGCCAAGATCTTTTCAAGAGGGCGATCTTGTGCTCCGGCTGATCCAGCGAACAGCCGGCCAGCACAAGCTCTCGGCCCCTTGGGAAGGCCCCTTCGTCATCAGCAGAGCTCTAGGCAACGACTCCTACTACCTGATCGACGCACAGAAGCCGAAGGCACGCAAGAGAGACGACTCCGGCAAGGAGTCGGAACGACCATGGAACGCCAACCTCCTTCGAAGATTTTACAGTTGAAATGCAGTATGTATCACGCTAACTTTTGTATTAAGTACGAGACAATAGGCCCCCCGAGGAGGGCTCGGGGACTGCCATCTCTTATCTATGAATGAAAAATATCATGCTTATGACTTTGTCATTTCATTTACTTGTTCCGTCCGGCACCGGGTTCGACTAGTCGGCCCGGGGACTGGCCGACTGGAGTTATATTAGAAGTCCTACCCGCAGTCAGACAAGTAGTGTGCCGGCTCCCAAGCTTTCTCTTGCCAAAAGTCGCAGTTCGAAGAACCGGCTGTCCGACTGGCAAGAGTTAAAGGCAGGAACGGGCGCCCACACGAAAAACGGCTAGGGACTAACGGACTAATATAACAAAAGCCGGTTTTTCTCCCACCGCCGAATGGCTACCAGAGTAGCCGGCCGGCCGGTTTCCATTCACTTCACTTCAATCCAAGAAAGCTCAAGTACTTGCCTCCCCAAAGAGGGAAGGCGGCAAAGGAAAAAGCCTAAGGATAAAAAGCATACGCGAATGGAAACCAAACATGCACGTAATAATATTTACATAAAAGACCTCCGAGAGGACAGCATTCAACATAGTTTGGATACACCCCCAGTGGGTGGAACTGCGAAAACTTAATGAAGATTGTTCAAAAGACAACAAGCAGGAAAAATAAGGACGACAGGTCAAGCCGGCGGAGCGACCGACGAGCCGGGCTGGTTGGCGGAGACGGTTGTGCCGGCTGAAGGAGCGGCCGGCTGGCGAACCTCGGCTTGGTCACTGCCTCCCGCAGAAGGCGCGCTTCCACGCGCCTCGTTGCTGGAGGCATGGTCGGCCTGAGGTCGGCCGGTTGTTCCACCAGCCGGCTCGACGTCTTCGCCGTCCTCCTCCTCGTCATCCTCGCCCTCGTCACTGGAGGCGATCTCCTCCGCCAAATCCTCGCCCACCGCCGGGTTTAGCCCGAACCACTCCTCCGGCTGGGCAACACCGTCATCATCGATCTCGGATGCAAAAACACTGATGTCGGTGCACTCGGCGATCGTTGACGCCCGCTGGGCGATAGCCGGCCTCACCTCTTCCAGCTCCGCGTCGGCCTCCATCCGCCAAGTGCGCAGCTGGTCCAGGCTCAGCCCTGGGTACCAAGCCCGAACGAACTCCAACGCCCGCCCAGCTCTGAGGCGGGCCGCCGACGCCTTCCAAGCCTCAAAGCGACCAACTGCGACCTCCAGCCAGTCGGCAGTCCGGCTTGGGGTGCGGGGGATCGTCTCGCCGGGCCAGAGGGCGGCCAACACTTGCGCCCCGGCACATTGGAGCCGGCGAAGCATCCGATGAGCTGGCTGCAACCGCGCCTGGACAGCCAAGAGCTGCTCCTCAAGCGTCCAGTTCGCATCCGGCGCGATGTTGGCCCCCGCCTGACGGTGCGCCTCGCGATGGGCCTCGATGCTTTGGGCGGCAAAGGCGGAGTAGCCGGGGAAGTAGTCTGCACCAAAAAACAAGCAGCAGCTCAAGTTAAGCCAAAGACCCAGGCGGCAAGGAGCAGGAGAGGGGCGAGGAAGGCGGCTTACCATCGATTAAATCCTCGATCCGGTCGAAGCCTTCATCCAGGGCTCGCCGGGTCTCAGCCCAGCTCGCCGCCTCGGTCTTATACTCTGCCTTCAGGGCGGCTTCGCTATCCTGCGCCGCCTGTAGGGCCGCCTTGCGGCTCTTATCCTGGTCGGCCAGCTTCTTGGCCAGGCGATCACGCTCCTGGACAAGGCAGCGTACTCGGCATCCTTGGTATGAAGGGCGGCCTTCGCTTTGCCGAGCTCCTTCCTCAAGTCGGCGTTGGCCCCTGAAGACAAAGAAAAAGAAAAACCAATAAGAAAAGAGTCGTCAAGAAAGATCCGACCCGACTGCTCAGCAGTCGGCCCGAATCTCGGGGACTACACCCAGTGGGTGCACTGATGTGCCCCCACAGGAGACAGACAAGATCGAGTACTTACTTCGGCTGTCAGCCAGGTCGTCGGTCCACCGGCTCAACTCCCGAGCCTGGGAGTTCAAGGCGGCAGCACGGAGGTTGTGATATTCCTGGAAGTTCAGACAAGAGACAAAAATAAGGTAGCCGTCAAGAAAGATCCGACCCGACTGCGCAGCAGTCGGCCCGAATCTCGGGGACTACACCCAGTGGGTGCGCTGACGCGCCCCCACGGAAGAAATTAAGAGAGCAAAGCGGCCAAGAATGAAGGACTCACCCGGATGGTGGCTCGCGTCAACAGGAACTCCTGGGTGAACTGTTGCGGCAGGGCGGCCTGAGCTTGCAGCCGGCTCCGGACCCCTTGAGCCGCCATATTCAGCTCGCCAGTCCCCCCGCTGGGAGTCCACTCGGACGTGGCGGTGCTGGCCGCCTCCAGATCTTCCACCGACTGGCCTGCTCCCGCGACTAGGCGCAACTCTGGCGGAGCGGCGCCTCCCCCTGCGCGCCGGCCCGTCGCCGGCTGCACCTCGAGGCCGTCTCTGTTCCCCGGCTCACCCCCGGTCGGCCCCTCTGGCACCGCTGACGATTGGCCGCCTTGGCCCGCTCCGGTTGGCGCTGCTGGCGGCGCTTTCCTCGCAAAGGCCATGGGGTCCTCCCCCTCTCCATCAGCGGCGGGTCTTGGACGATCTCCTCCGCCAAGGGCAATGAGGTGTCGGGGGCCACGGCTCGGAGGGGAATGGCGAGCAGCGGAGGCTGGTTGCGCGAACCCTCCGCCTCCGTCTCCTCGGTCGCCGCCTCCATCTGGGCCTTGGCTGCCCCGTCGGCCTGCTCCCTCGCCGCATGGGCGGCCGCTTTCTCCACTGCCTCGCGCTCCTCCATGCTTCACGGGCGTTCCACTCTGTGGCCTCCCTGAGGTCGGCACGAGGGTCCATGCGGTGGGAGCTTGAAGAACCTCCAGCCGGCCCAACTACGAAGCCGCCCGGACCACGCTCAAGGGAAAGCGGCGCCCTGTCCAGCAAGCGGAAGAAATTAAGAAGAATGCTCAAACAAGAAGAGAATGATGTAGAGCATGCGGCAAGGCAATTGACGACTTATGCTGAGACCGCCTGAGGCTGCTTCACCGCCTTGCGGAAGCGGGCCGCTTTCGCAGCCGCCTCATCTCGCTTGGTTGCCGCGGTGGAGGCTTTGGACTTCTTCGGCCGACTGCCGAAGAGGCCTGAAGCGCCCAGCGCTTCTGTGCACCACCGCCGGTAGCCGGCGCGATGGACGAGCCCACGCCCTGATGGTCGGCCGCCGGCTGGCGACGCGGGGCGACTTTGGTTTCGAAATCATCCGGCCAGTCCTCGAAGCTGGCGATGAGCCTTGCGCCCCCGGGCTCGGCGTCGTCCCCCACGATGGCGCCTTCCATGGCGGCCGCCCCCAAGTCCGAGTCGTCGACGTCGTCTGCCATGCGGTCGGGGGCGTACTGGTGTTCTATCCCCGCTGCCCCGGTCGTCGGCGGGAGAAGAGGGTTCTGCTAAGAAGAACCGACTGATCAGAAGCCGGCCATCATGAAGCCGGCCACCAACAAGAAGAAGAAAAGGAAAACTTACCACGGGCGGAGGGTTGGCGCGAGAGTACGGTGCCTTGCCGTATTGCCAGTCCTCGGCGAGCTTGCAATTGGAGATGTAGTTTACCATGTACGATACCTCCGCATGAGGCATCTCCCTGGTGCTCAGCCGGCATGGGTCCAACCGGCCGCTCATCTGGCACATCATGTGGGGCCGGCTTTGGAGAGGAGATATTCGGCGCTCCATGAAGGCGGCCACCAAGTCGGCCCCGCTCAGACCTTCCGACTGGATCATCACCTGAAGCCAGGAGACGGCAGCATTCCCGGCCTGAGACAGTGACCGGGACCGGAAACTCCGTGAGGGATGCCTCCCAGCCGGCGGGCCGGCTACGTAAGCCGGCAGGTTGACGTGGTCTCCTTGCTCGGCGACGTTCTTCACGTAGAAGTATGACTTCTGCCAGATCTTCACCGACTGGATCAGGGGGATGGGCGGGAACGGGTTGTTCTCGCCCGCCCTCCTCATGGCGATGAAGGCCCCGCAGGGGGCGGGCACGCCGGCGACGACGGTACCGAGTTTGCTCTGGAAGAACTCCCCCCAGAGCTCCAGCGTGGGGAGCAGCCCCAAGAAGCCTTCGCAGAGGGAGACGAAGGCCGACAGCAGCATCACCGCATTGGGCGTGAGGTGATGCGGCTGAAGGTTGTAGAACTCGAGGAAGGAGCGTAGAAATACGCTCGCCGGAAGGCCGAAGCCGCGTAGGAAGTGCGAGCGGAAGACGATCCGCTCGCCCTCCTCCGGTGCCGGCGAGATCTCCGTCTCTGGCGCCAGGCGGACCCGCACGAGGTTGGCGTCGGGCAGGCACCGAGTCTGGCAGAGGAACGCAACATGGTCCTCATGGACGTTGGAGCCGTCCCATGAGCTCGACAGCGCCATGGGAGCAAGACGATGTGGCGGCACGGCGACGCTGAGACGGGAGGTTGCGGTGGCAACGAGAGGAAGAGAGGAGGACGAGAAGGGGCGGAGCGAGAGAGAGTGTGCGAACCTCTGTCGCTCCCCCTCCTCCCCCTACTTATAGGCTCGCGTGGCGGAACCGAGGAGGCGCGGCGTGGGGAAGCGTGGGGATCGATCATGCCCACTCCCCCACGTCCCGCGATTACTGTGCCATGATGGCAGAATAAAACCGCCGCGGGAAGGCGAGCGGTCCATGTGGGCCACGGAAGATCCGCGCTCGGACCGAGGCCTGCGAGTGGCGGGCCCGGGCCTGCGGCGACGTCCCGTCGCGCGCGTGCGTTGGCAGGATTTCCTTGCCACGTGGTCCGCGTTCCCGCCTACGAGAACCGGAGCTCTCTGAAGTCGGTGTGCACAAGCAAAGCCGGCTCTTCAGGATAGGAAGCTGACCAAGCTTCTCGTCCCTCTATCCGCCTCGAAGCTCGATCAGCTTCGGGGACTACTATCGGAGTAAATAGCCATGGGTAGCCTAGCCGGCTTCCCCTGGCCCTTCTGAAAAAATTACGAGCCCGTCCGGCTCTCGGGAATCCAAGACGTGGGGCCGCCTTCCCCTTGCTAGCTGTCACCCAGGCCAGCTCGAAGAAGGCGGCCCGACTTTACCCCTCATGAAGAAAACCATGGGAGGCCGACTCGAAGAAGCCGCTCCAAGATGCCGACTCCAAGAAGCCGGCCATGAGGAGGCCGACTCCAAGAAGCCGGCTCCCATAAAAGTGGTCGAGACCGTACCCTCAAAGTTTACATCCACCTAGCGGCGATGAGACGGGGCGTGGCTACAGTAAAGCCTGCCACCCCCGAGTCCCAGAGCACGCCTGGCACAGTGCGCCGTACGGAGTGGCCATGACCCGTCCGGCGCGGCACTGTTGCCATGTTGACCCTGATGTCATCCACGACGGGCTACCAATACGGCCCACGGGCGGTGGGCCCCTTCGGACAGAGAGACACCCGAAGGCGGCCTGGCCTCCCCCAATCGGCCCGAGACGGGGCCGGCTCCCCGCAGCCGGCTCGCTTCCCCCCTCGAAGAAGACGCCCCATTAAGGAGACAAGACGCGGTAAGGCTACGGTAATCGCCCGCCGGACAGCGGCACTGTAGCCACGCTTACCTCGACGAAGCCCTCGTCATCAGCATGAGGCAACAGTAGCCAGCCATCGACAAGACCCTTGGCAGTGGGGCATGCCTGTTGCCAAGGAGTTGGTAGCCGGCGGGACCCACCAGCCAGCGGGCCCCAGCAGTCGGCGCAGAAGCCGGCGATCGCGGCCACAGACGGCTGGGCCCCGCGCCCAGTCAGATTACCATTGTACCCCCGGGGGGTAGGCCTATATAAACCCCCCGGGGCACCCATGCAAAGGGGTCGACCCTCAGCTAGATCTAGACACACACAAGGAGGGGAAGCAAGACAGCCGTGCCCTTCTTCCTCCTCCCACCGAACAGCTCAAGGAGCATTGTGTAGCTATTTGTTCATCTAGTGATCATGCGGAGACCCCACAGAGCAGCAGTAGGGGTGTTATGTCCACGGAGAGCCCCGAAGCTGGGTAAGATTCGCCGGCGTGCATGTCTTCGCCTCCTCCCGTTTCCAGGCACCGGCGACGTCTTACTGGCTGCCACAATGATAAGCCACCCGTTGGCATATGTCGCACCTACCACCCGACAACACTCAAGTATCTTAAGGGCCAAACCAAGTTGAACAAGCGTCATGCTAAATGGAGTGAATTTATTGAGTCTTTTCCTTATGTCATCAAGTACATTAAAGGTAAATAAAACATTGTGGCGGATGCCCTTTCCCGCATATGCATGCTTGTTACTCAACTTGAATTGGATGTCAATGGTTTTGAGCATATCAAAGACTTGTATGAGCATGATCCTACTTTTGCTACTCCTCATGCCAAGTATTTGATGCATACCTCTTGGGAACGCTATTACATCAATGATGGATATCTTATGAGAGCTAACAAACTTTGCATCCCCGATTCTTCTCTTCGCTTGTTGCTTTTGCAGGAATCTCATGGAGGAGGCTTAATGGGACATTTTGGACGAGACAAGACGTTCGCCACGCTCTCGAAGAACTACTTTTAGCCCAAGATGATTCACGACGTCATCCGCTTCACCAACCGGTGCTCTACATGTCGCAAATCTAAGTCCAAAGCTCAATCGCATGGCCTTTATATGCCTCTACCAATTCCATATCAACCATGGGAAGACATTAGCATGGACTTTGTACTTGGTTTGCCTAGGACTCGAAATGGGAAGGATTCGGTATTTGTCATTGTGGACCGTTTCTCAAAAATGGCACATTTTATTCCTTGCAACAAGATAGACGATGCTTCACATGTTGCTAATCTCTTTTGTACGGAAATATTGCGTCTACACGGAGTGCCAAAGACGATCGTCTTAGACCGCGACGTCAAGTTCCTTAGCTACTTTTAGAAGACCCTATGCGTCAAGCTCGGAATCAAGCTACTTTTCTCCACGGTGTATCATCCACAAACCGATGGCCAAACGGAAGTTACCAACCGCACACTCTCCGCTCTACTTCGAGTACTCATCAAGAAGAACATCAAGGAGTGGGAGGAGTGCCTACCTATCGCCGAGTTCGCCTACAACCGAGCAAGACACTCAACAACCGGCGAGTCCCCCTT
The DNA here is from genome assembly GCF_018294505.1 of Triticum aestivum. Classification (NCBI taxonomy): domain Eukaryota; kingdom Viridiplantae; phylum Streptophyta; class Magnoliopsida; order Poales; family Poaceae; genus Triticum; species Triticum aestivum. The sequence goes on from NC_057800.1 coordinate 268,387,872, forward strand.
CGAGGTCGTCTACGGCTTCAACCCTTTGTCGCCATTGGACATTCTCCCTCTACCACTCCCAGAGCGCATCAATTTGGACGCTAATACAAGAGCGACATATCTCAAGAAAGTGCATGAAGATACAAGGAACACCATCGAGTGCCAAGTTCAATGCCTTGCGTCCAAGCTCAACTTCAACAAGCACCCTATCGTCTTCAACATTGGTGATCTCGTGTGGATACACCTTCGCAAGGACCGTTTTACACAAGAACGCAAGTCCAAGCTTCGACCCCGAGTGGATGGACCCTTCAAGGTGCTCCCGCGATACAACGACAACGCTTACAAGATCGACCTCCCACGCAACAAGTATAACGTGAGCGACATCTTCAATGTCAAAGATCTCTCTCCCTTCCATGGTGATGAAGAATTTGATCCGAGGACGGATCTTCCCCAAGGGAGGGGAGATGATGCGGAGCATCCCAAGGCCATCCCCATGGACCCAACTACATCTCCTACGACACCTCTTGGACCCATGACACGAGCACGTGCAAGAGCTCTTGAAACCGAGGTGACATCTCTCCTCTCACATTTCCACTTTGATGCACATGAGACATGGCTACTACCTCATATGGACACTTTGTGCATGCTCAAGTGTCATGGAGAAGCTAAGGAGCAAGGAGAAGAGGAAGAGGAAGATGGATGTGATGACGGAGAAGAAGAAGTGATGAAGAAGAAGCTACAGGCTCCGGACGACCGGCCAGGACCGGACGTCCAACAACCTCCAAGCTCCAAACGTTCGACCCACACCAGACGTCTGACACTCCCACACCCGAGCCAAAACTACGGACTTCCGATGCTCCATGGACGATCGACGCTCCTCGGACGACCAACCCCGACCGGACGTTCGACCGAAGACCACCCGAGCCGAATCTATGGACGACCGACAGGCACTGGACGTCCGGACCCTCGCGAGCCTCCGGACGACCGGTGACTCCCAGACGTCCGACGCCTGTGCATTGTTTCGTGTTGGGCCGCGACCCATGTACCCCTTCGCCCCCTCTTTTGCACTCGACCAACTTATTGAGATGAGAAAAGTTGGTATGAACTCGACCTCTCTTGTTTTTGTAAATATGATTAGTTCATCGTTTCTGATTCAGCCTATTATGAAATAAACATGTTTGCAATGACAATTAGAGATTGTAGTTGCTTATGCCATGCTTAATTCTCTAGGAGCTTATAATGGTTTACCTTGCGTGCCAACATGCTATTAAAATGGTTGTGATGTGGTATGATAGGGTGGTATCCTCTTTTGATTGATTCGAGTGGCTTGACTTGGCACATGTTCACGCATGTAGTTGAAACAAAATCAACATAGCCTCTATGATATTTATGTTCATGGTGCATTATATCCTACTCATGCTTGCATTCGGTGTTGATTAATTTTAATGCATGTTCATGACTGTTGTCGCTCTCTAGCTGGCCGCTTCGCAGCCTTTTTCTAGCCTTCACTTGTACTAAGCGGGAATACTGCTTGTGCATCCAATTCCATAAACCCTAAAGTTGTTCCATATGAGTCCACCATACCTACCTATATACAGTATCTGCCTTCCGTTCCAAATAAATTTGTATGTGCCAAACTCTAAACCTTCAAATAAACATTCTGTTTTGCATGCTCGAATAGCTCATGTATCACCTAGGGTTGTCTGTATCTTCCATGCTAGGCGGGTTATTCTCAAGAGGAGTGGACTCCGCTCCTCACTCATGAGAAAATGGTTGGTCACCGGGATGCCCAGTCCCATGCTTTATGCAAATCAAATCAAAATAATTGCAAACAAAACTCCCCCGGGACTGTTGTTAGTTAGAGGCACTCGTTGTTTCGAGCAAGCGGTGAATTGATGCTTGTTGGTGGAGGGGAGTATAAACTCTACCATTCTGTTTGGGAACCGCATATACTGTGGGTAGCATGGAAGATATCGAGATCTCTCGGTTGTTATGTTGACAATGAAAGTATACTGCTCAAAATATTATTCATATCTATTTCAAAACCGAGCTCTGGCACCTCTTCAAATCCCTCCTTCCCTCTACGAAGGGCCTATCTATTTACTTTTATGTTGAGTCATCATCCTCTTATTAAAAAGCACCAGTTGGAGAGCACCGCTGTCATTTGCATCCATTATTGTTAGTTTACATTGACTATGACTTGACGGGATCTCTTTTACCATGAATTATAATGTCTAGTCGGTCCTTGATCTTTAAAGGTGCTCTGCATTTATGTTTTGCGGTCTCAGAAAGGGATAGCGAGATACCATCTTGTCATATCATATCATGATTGTTTTGAGAAAGTGTTGTCATCCGAGATTTATTACTATTGCTGGCTAGTTGATTATGCCATTGATATGAGTAAACATGAGACCAAAGTGTTATTGTGAATATGGTTAGTTCATAATCTTTGCTAAAAACCTGAATGCTGGCTTTACATATTTACAACAACAAGAGCAAACAGAGTTTGTAAAAGTTTTTTCTTTATCACTTTCAATTTATCAACCGAATTGCTTGAGGACAAGCAAAGGTTTAAGCTTGAGGGAGTTGATACGTCTCCGTTGTATCTACTTCTCCAAACACTTTTGCCCTTGTTTTGGACTCTAACTTGCATGATTTGAATGGAACTAACCCGAATGACGCTGTTTTTAGCAGAATTGCCATGGTGTTATTTTTGTGCAGAAATAAAAGTTCTCAGAATGATCTGAAAATAACGGAGAATTATTTTGGAATATATAAAAAATACTGGAAGAAAGATCCACGTCAGGGGGCCCACCACCTCTCCACGAGGGTGGGGGCGCGCCCTACCCCCCTAGGCGTGCACCCCTGCCTTGTGGGCCCCTGACGCTCCATCGACCTCAACTCCAACTCCATATATTCACTTTCGGGAAGAAAAAAATCAGAGAGAAGGATTCATCGCGTTTTATGATACGGAGCCACTGCCAAGCCCTAAACTCTCTCGGGAGGGCTGATCTGGAGTCCGTTTGGGGCTCCGAAGAGGGGAATCCGTCGCTATCGTCATCATCAACCTTCCTCCATCACCAATTTCATGATGCTCACCGGCGTACGTGAGTAATTCCATCATAGGCTTGCTGGACGGTGATGGGTTGGATGAGATTTATCATGTAAACGAGTTAGTTTTGTTAGGGTTTGATCCCTAGTATCCACTATGTTCTGAGATTGATGTTGCTATGACTTTGCTATGCTTAATGCTTGTCACTAGGGCACGAGTGCCATGATTTCAGATCTGAACCTATTATGTTTTCATGAATATATGTGAGTTCGTGATCCTATCTTGCAAGTATATACTCACCTATTATGTGTTATGATTCGTTAACCCCGACGTGACAATAATCGGGATACTTACCGGTGATGACCGTAGTTTGAGGAGTTCATGTATTCACTATGTGTTAATGCTTTGGTCTGGTACTCTATTAAAAGGATGCCTTAATATCCCTTAGTTTCCATTAGGACCCCGCTGCCACAGGAGGGTAGGACAAAAGATGTCATGCAAGTTCTTTTCCGTAAGCACGTATGACTATATTCGGAATACATGCCTACATTACATTGATGAATTGGAGCTAGTTTTGTGTCACCCTATGTTATGAATGTTACATGATGAACTACTCACCCTTCATAGGAGAGTTAATGGTGTTGAAGTAGGAGTCCTCCGTGATCGAGTCCCCCTCCGGCAGGATGCCGGAAAAGGCCCCTAGATGGGATCTCACGGGTACAGAAGGTTGCGGCGGTGGAAAAGTGTTTTCGTGGCTCTCCTGGTTGGTTTGAGAAAATTTGAGCATATATAGGCGGAAGAAATAGGTCGGTGGAGTCACGAGGGGGCCACAAGGGTGGGGGTCGCGCCCTCCGTACTTTTCACCACCTCATGGCTTCCCTGATGTGTACTCCAAGTCCTATGGATTTATTTTGGTCCAAGAAAAACCATCGCGAAAGTTTCATTCCGTTTGGACTCCGTTTGATATTCCTTTTCTGCGAAACTCTAAACCAAGGGGAAAAATAGGAACTGACACTAGGCTCTAGGTTAATAGGTTAGTCCTAAAAATAATATAAAATATCATAATAATGCATATAAAACATCCAAAATAGATAATATAATAGCATGGAACAATCAAAAGTTATAGATACATTGGAGACATATCAGGTGTCTCCTAGATTGGTTAGGTGTCACTTGGGAGCCTCCGACAACATTGTGGAGTTGAACCAAGGAGTTTGTAAGGGCAAGGAGATCGCCTACTTCGTGAAGATCTACCCGAGTGAGGCAAGTCCTTCATGGGCGATGGCCATGGTGGGATAGACAAGGTTGCTTCTTCGTGGACCCTTCATGGGTGGAGCCTTCCGTGGACTCGCGCAGCCGTTACCCTTCGTGGGTTGAAGTATCCATCAACGTGGACATGCGATAGCACCACCTATCGGAACCACGCCAAAAATCTCTGTGTCTACATTGTGTTTGCCTTCTCCAAACCCTTCCCTTTACCTTCATACACAATGCTTTACTTTCTGCTGCTACAATCTTAGTATTGCATGTGTAGGTTTATTTCTTGACTTGTGCTAAGTTGCTAAAATCTACCAAGAATTAAAATTGGGAAAAGGCTAGATTTTTATTTGGTCAAGTAGTCTAATCACCCCCCTCTAGACCTACTTTCGATCCTACAAGTGGTATCAAAGCTTTGGTCTCCATTTGCCTTGATTTCCATAGCTTTGGTGATCATAGCCTTGGTTTCACAACCCAGGAGAGTATGGTGTGTAGCAAGGGAAATTACCACCATAGAGGTCCTTAATTTGATGGTACTAATTTTGCTAGTTGGAAGCATAAGATGAAAATGCATATTCTTGGTCATAACCACACCGTTTGGGCTATTGTGCCTATTGATTTGCAAGGTGAATACTCCGAGGATGGAAGAGAACCGAATCGAGAAGCATCCTCAAAAGAATTGAAGATGTTGCGATACAATGCTCAAGCTTGCAATATTCTTTTCAATGGATTGTGCCCCAAAGAATTCAATAAAATCAGCCTCCTTGAATTGCAAAGGAAATTTGGGATACTTTGGTTGATATGCACGTACCGAGTCCGTCAAGGAATCCAAATTGGATGTGCTTCAAAGTCAACTTGACAAGTTCAGAATGAAGGATGGTGAAGGAGTCGCTGAGATGTACTCTAGGCTTGCTCTCATCACAAATGAGATTGCCGGCTTACAAAGCGAAGAGATGACTGATAGATTCGTCATCAAGAAGATCCTAAGAGCCTTGGATGGAAAATATGACACCGTGTGCACCTTGATCCAAATGATGCCCAATTACAAAGATCTCAAGCCAATGGATGTCATTGGTATAATTGTTGCTCATGAGATGTCACTTAAGGATAAGGAAGAGCTTCACAACAAGTCTAGTGGTGCTTACGTGGCTTCATGTGATGCTCCTAGAACATCAAGTGAAAAACAAGTATTCAATGAAGAATTGAGCTTAATGGTGAAAAACATCAACAAGTTCTACAAGAGTAGAAGCAAAGAGAGAAGTTCCAAGTCAAGGTCCTACAATGACAAAAGATCTTCTAGTCGTGAGCGCAATTGCTACAATTGTGGAAGACCCAGACACTACTCCAATGAGTGTACGGCTCCCTACAAAAGAAGAGAAGACTCACCTAATAGGAGAAGTAAAAGAGGTGAATCACCACCAAGAGAGATAAGGAGTAGAGATGATCGTTATGAACGAAGACCCTCTCGTAGAAGCAAGGATTCGGAAAGGAAGGACAAGTCATCAAAGAGCTACAAAAGACGAAGACATCAAGCTCATGTTGGTGAATGGGTATCTGGTTCCGACTCCAACAACTGCTCTAAGAGAAGTTATCACTCTGACTCTGAATATACTCAAGATGAATGTGTTGCCGGTCTCGCACTTGTGTCATCCAGCTCCTATGATGTGATGCCCCAAGACCGGAGCTTTAGATGCCTTCCTTGGTTTCTGAGTTTCGTGGTGAGATTTGTTTTTGTTTTTTGCATTCTCATAATCATCATGTGCATTGTCATATTCATGCATGTTACATTGTTGGATGCTCCATGTATGATCATGCATCATCACCTCCTCCTTCGTTCTTCTTTCTTTCATTTTGGCAAGTGACCTTTTCCCCTCCTTGATAAATGTTCATTCTTTTTCTTGATGCTAGTTCACCATGCCTAAACCCTCTCTGTCAAATTTCAGATTCTTTGGAGTTGTTTTGGGTTAGGTTCAAAAATGCCTCAAGTTTGAATCATATTTAAACTTGTTTTATTTTTCTACCTCTAAAAATGTCCAAACCAATTTTATCAAATAGGGCATGAATTCAGGGTCATGCGGATATTTTTATATTTCTCATACACCTCTCCTTTTCCCCTCGGCTTTTCTCCTTATTTTCTCCTTGGGCCTCTCCATCCCCGCCAGCCTATTGGACCTCTCCATCCCCGCCAGCCTATTGGACCTCCTCCCAAACGGACCTCCCGCGTCGGCCCATCTAATTCCGAACCCTAGGCCCCGTTCCCATCTCACTCCCTCATCTCCCCTTGCGCCGCCAGAGTCCCGCATCGCTCCATCCCCTCCTTCTCTCCCCGATCTCCTCCCTCCTCTCGCTCGACCCCGCACGCAGGAGCCCCTGCGTCGGCCTCTCCTTTCCCCGCGACCACTGTCGCGCCTTGCTGTCGCCGTAGCACTACACCGGTCGCCGTCCATCTCCATCACCTGCGCCCCGGCCTCTTTCCTCGACTCCAGCCGCCCCTGCCGGCGACCAGCACCGCCGTGGCCGTCCCCTTGCCTCCCTCTACTGCACCACTTCGCCGGATTGCCGCTGCCTCCCTGTCTCCGGCGAGGGGCGCTGCCCTGCACCTTCTCGTGGACCGCACAGCCATGGAGACCACCGTGTCGCCCCCCAAGCGCGTCGCCCGTGCTCCTTCCCCGCCTCAGACGCCTCGCCGGCCAACCTTCGCTGGAGCACGTGCCCGAGTCCATTCGACTCCGCCGGCCACCATGACCGCCTCCCCCGCCTTCGCTCGCCATCTCCGACAAGTGCAGGCGTCGGTGAAGCCCCACAGCGCCTTCTCCAGCTTGTCATCGACCTCGCCCTGTCTCTGCCGTTTCACCAGATGCCATCCCTGCTGATGGGAACCTCGGATCCACCCAGTCCCCGTCTCCGGCGCCGTGCTAGTCCACCACCATCGCCTCACTGCTGCTGCTGCCCTCTGTTGCTCTCCCTTGAGCGTGCCCGCTTCCTGCCCCTGCTCACACACCGCCAGGCCTTCCTGCTGCCCACCAGAGGCCTTTTGGGATAGCGTTGTTTTGGATCGACAAGGATGAGAACGCCAAGTACCACTACACCGGGAGAACTTGGATCCGTCAAGTTCGACTACAACATGTGTACAACTACGCGGACTCGTCAAGTACCACTTCATGTCGGCAAGACCCACAAGTCAGAGCCCGAACGATCGACGACTCGTGGACCATGTACAACTTCATGCGCCGAACACCCGGGTAGCACAAATGCCAAGTACCCCAGAGACCACTTGGAACGTCAAGTAACGTCGAACCGTGAAGACTCCGTGGTCATCAAGTTCCTCGCTTGGCCCTGAACATCTACGGAAACTTGTGCGACTAAGAACGTGAACCACTACCGTCGAACCCCGAAGGACTCGAATTCGTCAAGTCCCCCTCCGAACCGGGAACCACTACTTCCACTACCATCGCAGAGGACCGATAGTACGACTACTTCCACTACGAATGTTCCAAGAGCGCCTACTTCCTCTACTTCGCACTGAATGAGAACCATCCTGTTTGCACGCTTCGAAGGTATAACTCCGAGATGAACGCCCGTCAACGAATGCTTGTGATGTGTTGTATGAGATGCCTGTGTTTTCTCCATGCCCGAATTGATCCTTGCACGTTCCTCGTTTCCTTGCCACCGATTCGTGGGACACCCGGTATTCGGGATCACTCCCCGTACCTCTCACACATTTCGCACATCTCGCATTTGTTTCTTGCACCGGCATCTCAACTAGTTGTCGGATCATCGGAACGTTGTCGTGGCACCGTTTTCGTTATCATCGCCGTGACACCCTTTCTTTCCACCACAGTGACAAATGCTTCAGAATGCTCTTATCAACTTTTTCATAAAAAGATTGCATAAACTTGCATACGCCATCCGCATCATGATAACAACATTTAAAATGGATAAAATTGTTGTTTGCATTAAATTGCTAAATGCACATGAGGATTTACCGGAATTGTTGTTTGATGTTTCCGGCCTCATTTAAAATGCCTAACTGTGTATTTTACTCATGTTTCACCTCTTACCATGTTTAACAACTTTTAAAATTGTTGGGTACATAAACGGGAGAGAACTAAATTATCGATGTGGTGTTTTGTCAATATGTTATGCACTTTGCCATGCCATGCCTCATTAAACCGGACATGCATCATACTCAGTTGTGCATCATGTCATGTTGATGTGATGGTTGTTTAGTATGATTGCTTGCTTCTTTCCGGTTGCTTCTCGCGTTAGCTTCGGTTTCATTCCGGAGTTGCGAGGATTCGTTCCACTACGTCCGTTTGGCTTCATCATGGACTCGTTCTTCTTCCTTGCGGGATCTCAGGCAAGATGACCATACCCTCGATATCACTTCTATCTTTGCTTGCTAGTTGCTCGCTCTTTTGCTATGCCGTGATACCTACCACTTGCCTTATCGTGCCTCCCATATTGCCATGTCAAGCCTCTAACCCACCTTTCCTAGCAAACCATTGTTTGGCTATATTACCGCATTGCTCAGCCCCTCTTATAGCGTTGCTAGTTGCAGGTGAAGATGGAGTTTGTTCCATGTTGGAACATGGATATTGTTGGGATATCATTACTATTATATCGTATTTACTTTAATGCATCTATATACTTGGTAAAGGGTGGAAGGCTCGGTCTTATGCCTGGTTTTTTGTTCCACTCTTGCCACCCTAGTTTCTGTCATACCGGTGTTATGTTTCTCGATTTTGCGTTCCTTACGCGGCTGGGTGTTATGGGAACCCCTTGATAGTTCGCTTTGAATAAAACTCCTCCAGCAAGGCCCAACCTTGGTTTTACATTTGCCTAACAACCTATCACCTTTCCTTGGATTCTGCAGACTCAAGGGTCATCTTTTTTTAACCCCCTCCCCAGGACAGTGCTTGTCTAAGTGTTGTTCTGAACCAGAGCCACTTGCGGCGCCACCTCGAGGAAACTTGAGGGCTGGTTTTAGCTGTACGTAGTGTTCATCCGGTGTTGCCCTGAGAACGAGATATGTGCAGCTCCTATCAGGATGTCGGTGCATCGGGCGGTCTTGCTGGTCTTGTTTTCCCATTGTCGAAATGTCTTGTAACCGGGATTCCGAGTCTGATCGGGTCTTCCTGGGAGAAGGAATATCCTTCGTTGACCTTGAGAGCTTGTGATGGGCTAAGTTGGGACACCCCTGCAGGGTTTGAACTTTCAAAAGTTGTGCCCACGGTTATGGGCAGATGGGAATTTGTTAATATCCGATTGTAGAGAACTTGACACTTAACTTAACTAAAATGAATCAACTGCGTGTGTAGCCGTGATGGTGTCTTTTTGGCGGAGTCCGGGAAGTGAACACGGTTCTTGTGTTATGCTTGAACGTAAGTAGTTTCAGGATCACTTCATGATCATCTTTAGCTTCTCGACCGTTTTTTGCTTCTCTTCTCGCTCTCTTTTGCGTAAGTTAGCCACCATATATGCTAGTGCTTGCTACAGCTCCACCTCACTACCCTTTCCTACCCATAAGCTTAAATAGTCTTGATCTCGCGGGTGTGAGATTGTTGAGTCCTCGTGGCTCATATATACTTCCAAACAGTTGCAGGTGCCGATGATACCAGTGCAAGTGACGCAACCCAGCTCACGTGGGAGCTCGATGAAGATCTTGATCTTTCTTTTGTGTCTTTTCGGTTGATCAGTAGTGGAGCCCAGTTGGGACGATCGGGGATCTAGCATTTGGGGTTGTCTTTCTTTATTTTGGTTCCGTAGTCGGACCTTGATTGTATTCAGGATGATGTATGTTTAACTTGTATTGTGTGAAGTGGCGATTGTAAGCCAACTCTTTATCCCTTTCTTTTCAGTACATGGGATGTGTAAAGATTACCCCTCTTGCGACATGCCTACCATGCAGTTATGCCTCTAAGTTGTGCCCCGACACGTGGGAGATATAGCCGCATCGTGGGTGTTACATATGACATATTCGACTCACCAAATGAAGGGATTGGAAGATGCTTCATGGCTAAAGGCCCCAAGGTATCACACCCCGAGTATGTTGATTTCAATAGTGATGAAGATAATTTGCTAGGTGATGATGATTCACTTGTTGACAACACTAGTGATGAAAACTATGATGAAATTGCTATTAATCATGCTAATCAAGATGAAGCGAATGACAATGATAAGAAGGAGATTGAGTGTCTAACTAAAGAACCAAACACTCTTAAGTTAGCTCATGAAACTACCTTAGAGGATCATCGAGAGTTTTCAAAGACTCATGAGAATTTATGCTTTGAAAAGCTCAATTTAGAGCAAGAGCATGGGTTCTTAAAGGCAATCAATGATGATCTTCGTAAGAAAAGTTCTTCTTACATTGCCAAGTGTTTACTCTTGTCTACTTACATGCCACAAGTAAAATCTAGCAACAAGAGCAAAAAAGATTCTTCTTCTAGTAGTAACAATAATCATGCTAAATCCAATATTGTTGCTTCTAGTAGTTCTCTTGATTCCACTAATGATTCTCTTAGCCAAGTTACAGTTGAGCAAGAAAATAGCTTATTGAAGGGAATTACAGCGAAAGGTGTTTACAAGAGCCTTGCCGGAAGTAAGCAATTTGAGGAAATTGTACGCAAGCAAGGAAGGCATCGGAAGAATCAAGGTGTTGGTTTTGAATGCAAGTTCAATGCCAATGTAATTGAGTGGCAAGAAGATCAATACCCCAATACGAAGTTTGTTCCTCAACAAGAGAAGTATGATCCCACTTCTTTCAAGGGAACACAAGTTAACGATGATCTTCCACCACAAGACCACAAACTAAAAGGCAAGGACAAGCTTCAAGAAGAGATTGATTCATTTGAAGAAGCTCCAAAGGCCTTGGTCAAGTGGGTTCCCAAGATTACACCAAGTTCTACTTCATCAAGTACGACTACAACTCCAAGGATCCCCATCAAGTTGATGTGGGTCCCAAAGAAGAAGAACTAGAGAGTTCTTGAGGGTGACTCCGCCAACACACTTCACTCATATTCATTTTGGCAAGGACAAGTGCAATGAACTTTCATATCTTGCACTAGTTCAAGGAGTCACAAACCCTCTTGTTTCTAAAGACAAGGGACAAGGTAACCTATTGCTTTCATGGACATCATCATATGTGTATTTCACTCTATGTCTATGGATATCCTTGTGTGGTCCTTGTGGAACTAACCCATGTAGGTATTGAAAGTGCAACTCACTCAAATGGATTGCTCCAAATGATCTACATCAACATTGAGCATCTACATATTCAACACCAACATGAAGTTATCATCGACAGAACCCAAGGTTAGTTCATCCCTCTTAGCGGGGATATCACATATAGGGGGAGCTTTGCTCTAAGAATTGAGCTAAAGCAACTCTAATGGTGTGAACACAACAATGCTTTATGTAAAAGTGGTAACCCCACTTGTGCTTAAATGATGAGTATGACCTACGATCAAATGTTCTCATTTGACTCATAAGTCAATATACTCATATATAGATGACATAGTCATCTCCAATTGTTTCATAGATGCTAGAGTGTTTGTGCATGCTTTGCCACATATTTCATTTGCTATATTATTGAGTGAGCATGTTGGTTGCATAGTTTTCTCCATACAAGGACATCCATTTGTTGCTTTGATTGTTTGGTCTTTCTTTTTGCCAAATGGATGGAGCAGAATGCCTAAGAACTCCCTCTATCTATCTATGCTTTCCTCGTCTCAAACTCTATTCATTCTACATCACAACGTTTGAAAAAGTTGAATTCGGGCCCTCCGGGTGAGGAGCACTCGGAGCCACCAATCCGTCAAGGGCTTAAACTTCCAAAACCTCTTAATGGCTTTCGGTCTGACAGATTCATTCCTCTCGGTCCCACTGAAATCGTTGAGTTGATCTAGGTTTTCACCTCGATGCAACCGATTAGAATTGTTCGGTCTCGCCGAGTTGCAGTAACCGCTTGCAATTCTGCATCTCGCTGCCACCGAGTCGTTCCACTCGGTCACACCGACAGTGACTGGTATATACCACGGGCTAAAATTTTGGAATTACTCCAAACCACTCATCCACGCCTCCCAGCTCTGCCACCCCTGGTCTCTGGATCGTCTTCGTCGTCGCCAGTGCCTCCAGCAGCTAGTCTCCGTCACTGACAACGGAAATCTCACCGCCGTTGTCGTCACAGCGAGTTCGTTGCCAAGTTAGGGTACGGACTCGACCTCTTTGTGCTTTCCTTAACTCCAATTCTTGCACAAAGATCAATGCCTAGTTTCTTGCCACGATTGAGATCAATCTATCCACCGAAAGTTCCTTTAGAATATATTTGATGCAAAAACTTAGGGTTAGGATTTCCGCCGAACTCATCTTGGACCGACCGATCTGAAGATTTCGGTCTCACCGATTTGGCTCAGGCCATTGCACATGTACTACTCGGTCTGACCGAAGTGTACTAATCGATGTGACCGAGTTCACTTTCTCTGTGAAACCCTAGCATCTCAGAGTCACCGAACTGCATTTTGGTCTGACCGAAACTGTATGTTTAGACTCTGATTGTGCTTTGGTGTCACCGAGTTTGTCATATCGATAGCTCAGAAATGCTTTCTGCAGAAAACTAAAGTTAAGTTTTTGTCTCGATGTTTTTTGCAAAATAGCAATGCTTTGTGATGCTCATCCACTCTACCTATACCTATTTATACACAGGGTCAGCTTCAAAGATGTCGGAAGGTAGTGACAGTCAGAAAAAGTTAGAGGAATAGGTGAATCTTAGTGAGGGCACTAGTCCCTCCAACAACAGCTACGATGAAGGTAGCAGAAGTACACCCAACAACCTGCCAAAGGCAGCTACAAGGACAAGGAAGAAGTGAACCTCAGAATATGAAGATGAGGACTTTGTTGTCGATGAGGAAGTAACCTCAAAAAAAGGTACTCAAGAAGGAGAATGTTGTTGCTGCTGCCAACTAGCTTGGTATGCCAAAGAAGGCTCCTGCTAAGAAGAAGCCAATGTCAAAAGCCAGAGCCTCCACTCAAGAAACCATGGAGTTCACTCTTGAACCAAGAGAGGAAGAGGTTGGTAGAGGAAAGAAAGGAAGGAGAGAGTCAAGAAGACTATGGCCAGAGTCATTGGCAGATCATCTATGATGAGAGAGTCAGATGAAGATGAGGAGAAGGAAGAGGCAGCATCACCACCTCCAAAGTCTCAGAAGCTCATGGGGGATGTCGTAAAGTCTAGGGCTGCTCCATCTAATCCCAATACAACCCCCAAGCCTCCAACTCAAGCTCCAAAACCTTATGCACCCAAGGTCAAAAAACAATGGTACCCGCCGCGAGCCTCAACACTTATCGGATTGCATACATCAGTATGTATTATTTCCAATAAGTCAGTTGCTCGCTCCATTGTTCCGGAGAACAGAGTTTTAGTCATCTTGCCCATGAGGCATGGTTCGCAAGCATCAAGTGATTCATACTCAAGTGATTCCAAAAGTCCATCAGCATGGAGTTTCTTCATGCGCTTTACACCAATATGACCTAAACGGCAGTGCCACATATAAGTTGCACTATCATTATTAACTTTGCATCTTTTGGTTTCAATATTATGAATATGTGTATTACTATGTTCGAGATTCAATAAACCATTTATATTGAGTGTATGACCATAGAAGGTTTTATTCATGTAAACAGAACAACAATTATTCTATGACTTAAATGAATAACCGTATTGCAATAAACATGATCCAATCATATTTATGCTCAACGCAAACACCAAATAACATTTATTTTAGCATTATATGCATCAACTCTGAATCATGTCTTGGGTCAATAGTTGGGTTTGCCCGGCTCCCATGTTTTGGTACCTTACGTTCCGATATATTGGCTAAGGTAGCACTGGGAGAACTACTGCGATTGTGTCCCGGTTCTTCTGGATGAGCACCTCAGTAGAGAAAGCCGAAAACTGACTGTCATGATACGGCGAGAGCTGGTCAGTTGTTCGAGCGGTCACAAAATCTTTAAGGATTTCTCCCGCATAATGCCATAACCAATGCAGCGTGCGATGGATCGGCTTTTTCTCCGATCATGCGCTTATAGAGCCCCTAGTATGGTCTTCCGAACATAAGGGGCTGCACCGACCACACTAAAGCTCCTATGGCTAAGTGAGAGTGATAAAGCCCTATAGTTTGATTGCCTGGTTCGTTGTGCTGAGCACCTCCTTCGGAGGACCCAAAACTGGGATAAAGAGTGCTCATGTTTATCCTGAACACCCCCGTACTTCTTACGTGGGGCAGAAGCCGGCGACTGGCCAACTCTCAGCCTTAACATACAAACGGCCGCATAGGAGGGTAAACTTTTATATAATAGGCGACATATAAACGACCTTGTTCAAACATTACAAAGGACACCATGATCGGCATTCATGGAAATATAATGTCCTTGGTACATAGCTCCGCTGCAAGGTAGGATCCTTTCAGGACACTCTTATAATACAATTCGGGCTTGCGGTGCTCCTTCCCCTCTGGCGGTCCCTCAGTCACTAGCTTTTCGGCATCCATCTTCCCCTAGTGCACCTTCACGAGGGTGAAGGCCATTCATGCTCCTTCTATACAGACTGACCGCTTGATGACGTCAAGTCGAGGGCAAGCGCTTACAGGCTGCCTCACGAGCCCGAAGTAGCTGCTTGGAATCGGCTCGGCAGGCCATAGCCGGATAACCATATCTTTCATGGCTAGTTCCGCCACCTTATGCAGTTTGATCAGTTGTTTCAGTTGATCGGCAAAAGTCACCAGATAATTCGGTGCCAAATACTGCGACCAAAAGAGCTTATCAGCAGTGTTCCTTCCTTCGGCTCAGTAGAAGTGAGTGGCATCTGATATACTGTGAGGTAGCTCGGCAAATACACCTGAGAAGTCCGGATTCACAATCAGAAACATAGTTTTCCCTTCAAATACTTGCTTTAAATGGGCAAAGCCTTACCCGCCACGATCTTCCTCGCCTCTTGGATCCCCTGCAGGGCGCTTTGGGTTTCCCCCCGGGCGTCGCTCATGGCTTGACGCGCCTTGGTGAGTTCGGACTCTTTCTCCGTTAAACTCTACTCCAAGGCCTCGCATTTACTTACGGCCTCTTGCAGCTCCTGCTCAGCTTTAATAACTCTGGCTTCGTGTTTCTCATGAAGAGTCCGCTCCGTGGTCGCCTTTTTCTCGGCCTCGGCAACGTCCCTTTTGAGGGCCTCGACTTCGGTCATAACCCCTAGCACAAATTATGCGGCTTATTTCATACTGAACATTTATTTCACAATAAATGCGCGCAACGCTTGTGCATACCTTGTGTATCCCTCAACTGCATTTTTAATTGGCCAATTTCTTCTATGGCCCGCTCCAGACTTTGATTCAGTCTGGAGATCTCCGCAGTACGAGAGGCAGCAGCCGCTACAGGTATCTGCTTGGAACAGAAGAGAAATCAATATCACTCAATGAGTCTTCCTGTGATCATCAATGCGATCCCCTGTCCGGTTCCTTCTTTCACCGAATAGGGTATCAGGGGCTACTATCTATACTATGTCACTCTTCGGCAACTTATAAAACATACCTCAAAGCCTCTTATAAGGCTGATACAGGCTTCATTCAGTCCACTCTCGGTTGACTGAATCTTCTCAATCACCACACCCATAAGGGCATGGTGTTCGTCAACAATGGAGGTGTCTCGTAACGCCACCAATAAAGCATCCGACACCTCTGGATGGACAGAGGTCGCCGGCGGAATAGGCACGCCCCCTCCAGCCGAAGGAGGCTGCCTTCCTGATTCTAGAGTCGTGTAAACCTCTGGAATCACATCCGGTGAGGAGCCGAACTCAGGGTCGCCCCCACCGTGAGACCCTATGGGAATCTTTTCCCCCACGTGTCCGACCCCTGCGGTTTGACCTCCAGGCACCGCCTTCATGGTTTCTTCCTTTCCTCCTTGGCTAGGGTCCTTTTGGGACGAAGCCTCGGTGTTATGCACCTGTTTGGAGGAAGGGGCCTTTTGGGGCATCCCACTCTCCATTGCATTCGAGATTAGCAGGTCCTCTGATGAGGATTGATTGGTACGGGACCTCACCGGACTACCAAAAAATATGGCTTAAGGTTAAAATACTAAGCCACGATGAGTCCGGATGCTTAAACGTACTCGGATTTTATATACTTACGAGTTGACCAGGGGCTGGGCCCTGGAATACCATGCCAGGCCGCTGTCGGCGGCGGTAGTGGACTCCTTTGGAAGAGAAGCCCTTCCTCTGTTGGGCAGTTCGGCCTCCAAGGGTGCGGAGCCCGTCCTCTTCCTCCTTCCCCCCGCAGGGGATTCATCTTCCTCCTCCTTTTTATCCTCTTCGGAGGCGGAATGGGCATCAGAGCCTTCAGGTATTGTGTCCGAAGTGCCGCGACGACGAAGGCCGCCCAGGGTCTTTTTGGCTTCCTTTCCGGCCGCCTTCTTCAGCATCTTGTAGGGCACCGGGACTAGCATCTTCGTCAGAAGTGGGATTGTCGGGTCTTCGGGCAACGGGGCCAGACAATGGATCCGCTCCGCCTTCTTCGTCCAGCTCTGGGGGAGTTGAATAAACATGCGGTAAGCGCTTCCTTTGGGTCATGCGGATAGAAAAGTTTGACAAACTCACCGAACTTGCGGGGCAGGACAGTTGGTACCCGCGGTCTTCGGCAAAATCCGGCCATGATTTGTTGGACTTGAAAAGTACCTTCCAAATGTCCTCGTGCGAGGAGCCGAAGAACCTTCACAAAGTTTGGTGCCTGGCCGGATCGAAATCCCATAGATTGCAAGTCCGGTGTTGACAAGGCAGTATCCGGCGGACTAACATCACCTGGACTATGTTGACAAGTTCAATGTTCTTATCTCCCATATCTTTAACGCGCGCCTGAAGCACCGACAGTTCGTCGGACGAGGACTAGTCCAGGCCTTTCTTGACCCAGGATGTAAGCCGCAGAGGGGCGCCGAATCGAAACTTGGGAGAGGCGGCCCAGTACTTGCCGCATGGCTGAGTGATGTAAAACCATTGCTATTGCCACTCCTTGACAGAATCATTAAAGGTTCATGTTGGCCATACGACGTTGGGCATCTTGCTCACCATAGTGCCCCCACACTCGGTGTGCTCGCCGCCCACCACCTTGGGCTTCCCATTAAAAACCTTCAGCCATAAACCGAAGTGCGGCGGAATACAGAGAAAAGCCTCACAAACGACAATCAATGTTGATATGTTGAGGAAGGAGTTAGGGGACAGATCGTGAAGAACAATCCCATAATAATACATGATGCCACGGATGAACAGGTGGAGGGGAAACCCTAGCCCGCGGACAAAGTGAGGGAGGAAGACAACCCTCTCATGGGGTTCCGGTGTAGGGACGATCTGTCCCGCCGTCGGGAGACGGTGGCAGATTTTCTTGACCAGATACCCGGCCTCCCGAAGCTTTTTGATATCCTTCTCTCAGACGGTAGAGGCCATCCATTTGCCTCCTGCTCCGGATCCGGACATCTTTGGAAGACCTTTTTTGGTAGAAAAGGTGAACGCTTGGGCGCTGGAGCCTGAGCAGAATGGAATGAATCAGGAAGAAGGCGTGGGTGAAAAGAGTGAATCATAATCCCTTTATAAGGGCAGAAGAGGCGATGCGCCTCCCCACTCGCCTGATAAAATCTCGTATTCCCCAAGCACCATAATTGATGGCACAGTTGGGTTACCCGCATCCATATTGATGAGAATCCCGTGATAAGGGGACACGATCTCTGCTTCGACAAGACGTGCCAAGGAAACCACCTCGCGATGTGTGCAGTAGCGGGTTGAGAAAAACGGTTCAAATAATGACCGGGCCATGACATGATGTCAGGCTATCAAAATGTGTCAGCAGATTAGATTTGTGGAAATATTATTCTCTCTATGGTGGTATGTGGAAACTTATTTTGCAGAGCCGGACACTATCCTTGTGTTCAAAATCTTCCATTGAGTATTCGGAGGAGGAACCCGCCTTGCAATGTCGAAGATGAAACTGCGCGCCGGACTCATCGTCATTGAAGCCTGGTTTAGGGGCTACTGAGGGAGTCCTGGATTAGGGGGTCTCCGGATAGCTGGACTATATCCTTTGGCCGGACTGTTGGACTATGAACATACAAGATTAAAGACTTCGTCCCGTGTCCGGATGGGACTTTCCTTGGCGTGGAAGGCAAGCTTGGTAATACGGATATGTAGATCTCCTCCCTTGTAACCGACTCTGTGTAACCCTAGCCCCCGCCGATGTCTATATAAACTAGAGGGTTTAGTCCATAGGACAACAACAATCATACCATAGGCTAGCCTCTAGGGTTTTAGCCTCTACGATCTCGTGGTAGATCAACTCTTGTAATACTCATATCATCAAGAACAATCAAGCAGGACGTAGGGTATTACCTCCATCAAGAGGGCCCGAACCTGGGTAAACATCGTGTCCCCTACCTCCTATTACCATCCGCCTTAGACGCACAGTTTGGGACCCCCTACCCGAGATCCGCCGGTTTTGACACCGACACTGACCGATCTGAAGATTTTGGTCTCACCGATTTGGCTCAGGCCATTGCACATGTACTACTCAATCTGGCTGAAGTGTACTAATCGGTGTGACCGAGTTCACTTTCTCTGTGAAACCCTAGCATCTCAGAGTCACCGAACTGCATTTCGGTCTGACCGGAACTGTATGTTTAGACTCTAATTGTACTTCGGTGTCACCGAGTTTATCATATCGGTAGCTCCGAAATGCTTTCTGCAGAAAACTTAAGTTAAGTTTTTGTCCCAATGTGTCACACCCTAGCTAGTCATGCATTAGAGTGTTGCATCATGTTTATTCTTTCATCAGAAACCTGAAATGGGGATGACAGAACCCCCAGCCCCCTCTGAAACCAACTAGGGTTTACTAAAAACTTTTTCAATGAACCTGAAATGCCCTTCTAAAATGCCCATCATTTTTGTCCTGGTTCAGAACCCCTGACAAAAGTGATGCACATTTTCCTAGGTCATCCTAGGGTCTTTGATTTAAATCATAGATATTTGAATTTGGGCATTTAAAATTATATAAAATATTCAGATGCCCAAATATCTCCAAACTAAAATGTTTCATGTTGGAAATAATCCAACTATGGACCAGGAGTAGTTTGGTGATTTTAGGAGTTGCCTAAGTATTTTTAATAAATCAACAAAGTTGCAGAAGTATTAAAAAAACAGAAAACAGGAAAAAATAGAAAAACTTACCTGGCGCCCAGCACCCGGCCCACCTGCCGGCCCAGCCCAGCGCCGCTCCAGCGAGCTGCTTGCCGGCCAGGCAGGCAGGCAGGTGCCCGACGGCGACCGCAGCGCGCGCCACGCACCTGCTCGCCGCCTCGCCGCTCCCCTCGCCCGGTGACGTCGTGGATCGCTCCCCCTCTCTTCCCCGAACCCCCCAGACACCCCCTCTCCTCTCCAGCTCCTCCCCCTCGCGCCCCCCAGCCATGGCCGACGCTACCGCCGCCGTGCCTACGTCGTAGCCGCGCTCCCCGCCGCCCGTGCGTCCTCTCGTCGTGTCCAGGAGCTCCGCCGCTGTCCACTTCATCGAGCAAGCCGAGCCCCGAGCGCTCGCAACGCCCGAGTCCACCGCAACGACCTCGCCCGAACCGCCGTCGCCGGAGATCCCCTTCAACACCGTCGCCGCCTCAGCTCGTCCCCGACCCCGCCGGTGGCCTCTACGGGTGCGCTGTGAGCCTAGCTACCCCTCCTACCCTCCCTCTCTCGTTCCCGAGCCGTGTAGCGACCTCCCGGAGCTCAACCGCACCCACCACCGTGGAGCTCGTCGCCGACGTGCTCCCGGTCACCCTCCGACCACTCCACGGTGTCCATCATGCTCACCGCGTCACGTAGCACCTAACTAGCTACTCCCCGCACCTCACCGACCCCCCTAGCGACAAGTTCGACTTCGGCCGAACTCCGGTGGCCGCCAAAGTCGTCGCCGGCGCCAACTCCGGCCACCCCGACCCCAACGGACTCCACCAAGAGCTGCGGCTCGACCTCAGCTCCTCTCCGGTGGCCTCCGCGGCTCGTTTGGTTGCCGGAACGGCAAAAATCACTTCCGCCGCCGCGTCGGGCTCGCCGGCGGCTAAACGCCGGTGCAGCCGACCCGGGTTTGACCACGGGTGGGCCCTGGTTGACTCTCCTGAGTCAATGACAGGTGGGGCCCAGCCCTGTTAATTAAACAGGTTTAGTTTTAATTAAACTTTAACTAATCTAATCACACTGACACGCGGGACCCACTGTCAGGTTTGACCGGACCGTGTCCCGTTGACCTGCTGATGTCACACTGACGTCAGGCTGACGCAATAAATTAATTTCTGGATTTAATCTAATATAGGAAATTCCAGAATATAGTTTAAACTTCAAAAATTCATAACTTTTAATCTGTAACTCCAAATCAGACAAGTTATATATGAAAAATGATCAGAAAAATCCAATCTATCCATCTGTACTATTTTCATGCATGATTAAACAAGTTAACTTGATGTTTAATGCAGAACAAGGTAAAACACTTTAAAGGGCCATGTATGAGTTTGAAATTTGAATCTTTGGTTCAAATTGGTTCAAACCCTTCTGGTCTTAGTTGCATTAGCCCAACACACTCATATTGCCATGTTTCATGCATGCATCATATTGTTGCACATTGTTTGGTGATGGTTGTGTATCGGTGTTCTTTGCGGCAGGTTCTGCCTCCGAGGAGTACCGTGATTACCCTAACGAAGAACCGTATCAGTGCATCGAACCATCAGGCAAGCAACCAACCATTTGATCATATCGATACAATCCCATGTTCTCGCTCCTGCTCTCTTTTACTGCATTAAGACAACGCGTTTCAAACTGCTGTTTGCTACGGTAGTTGAACCCATTTCCTCTGCATGACCTGTCATTGCCACAGTAACTAGATGAAACCCACTAGCATGTGTAGGAGTTGATTGAGCCATATGTATGTGTTGTTCCTACCTTGCTATGCCTGCTATGCTTAGAGTCGTGTCAGGTCTGGTTCATCTGGGTGATGGACTAGAGTGAAATGTTTATGTCGGTAATGAGAGTGGTGTGGTGAACACGATTTGGTAAAGGTATCGATGAAAGGCCATGTAGGAGTACATGGTGGGTTGTTTCATTGAAGCCGACCTTAAGCACTGAGATCTGTATGTGTGATTTAAGATACAGCTACTACCATGCATTGGGCCCTGAAATATGACCCCGCTCGACTTCTTATTCACCCTAGTCCTCTGTCCAGGAGTTGCAAGTAGTTTCTGGTGTTTGTAGCCTACTGGAGGCCGTGGACAGCGCTGACCGTAGGGGTGGGCTGTGATGCGGTAGGTACGTGGCCGGGTAAACCGGGCACCCGTTTGGTGTCACGGAACCCTGTTCACATCGTTTGGGGCTGTGAGCGAAACTCCGGCCGGATCTCCTCATGGATGGAACCCGAATAGGCGATAAACCTGGACTAGAGACTTAGGTGTTTAGGTAGGTCGTGGTCTACACCCACGTCGGCTTTCGCTTGAAGTCTGCCGAGCACATGTCGTGTGCAGACGCTAAGTGGTGGAAACATGTATGAAGAAGTACACCCCTGCAGGGTTATCATGATCTATTCGAATAGCCGCGTCCGCGGTAAAGGACTACTTGGTTGCCTATACAGTTCATAGACAAGTAAATGGAAACTACTAAAAGCCTCAAGATAAGTGTGAGTGCCGAGGATGGCTCTTCCGTAGGAAGACGGAGGTGGATCCTCGGTAGTGTATTGAAGTGGTGAGTAGTGGACTCGTGTACGCAAAACCATTTCAAGTTGGAGTCTCGTAGGATAGCCTAGCCAAGAGTCAAAGCTGGCTTGCTGCAATAACTCCACCAACCCTTCTTGATAATGTGCATGTATGTAGGATCTGATGTAAGTCTTGCTGAGTACCTTTGTACTCATGTTGCTATAATTTACATTTTTTACAGAAGACGCTGCAACCCCTTCTGATGGGTTCTTCGTAGACGTTGACATCAATGAGTAGGCTAAGGCCCAGGTGGTGATCCTGAGCTTGTGAAGGACCACGTAGTATAGCTAGGCTTTCCAAGCCTCTTTTATTTTACTAGTTGTCTGTACCCAGACAAGCTACTTCCGCTGCTGGTTTGTATGACTGTATGACTTGAATGCTGGGTCGTGTGACCCGTACCTATGTGTATGTTATGTATGGCTCTCTGAGCCTTAAATAAAGTACTTGTGTCGTAGAGTCATGTTGTGATGCCATGTTGTATTTGCACATATCGAGCATATTGTGTGTATGTTATTGAAATGCTTGGTATGTGTGGGATCTGACTATCTAGTTGTTTATCTTTAGTAGCCTCTCTTACCGGGAAATGTCTCCTAGTGTTACCGCTGAGCCATGGTAGCTTGCTACTGCTCTGGAACACTTAGGCTGGCCGGCATGTGTCCTTCTTCGTTCCTGTGTCTGTCCCTTCGGGGAAATGTCACGCATTGAGTACCGGAGTCCTGTTAGCCCGCTACAGCCCGGTTTACCGGAGTCCTGCTAGCCCAGTGCTACAGCCCGGACCCACTTGCTGATGACCGACACGTTCGAAGCTGGGTCATGGATGCCTGTCCCTGTAAGTCTGTGCCACTTTGGGTTTACAACTAGTCATGTCAGCCCGGGCTCCTTATCATATGGATGCTAGCGACACTATCATATACGTGAGCCAAAAGGCGCAAACGGTCCCGGGAAAAGGTAAGGCGACACCCGTGGGGATACCGTGCGTGAGGCCGCAAAGTGATATGAGGTGTTACAAGCTAGATCGATGTGACATCGAGTCGGGGTCCTGACAGCGTTGGTATCAGAGCCGGACTGCCTGTAGGTTCTCCAAGCCAAACTGGTCGATGTTGAGTCTAGAAATTCCTTAGTTATATGTAGGGGAATTGTTTGTGGGTTGGAACGTAAGGTTCTTTTTACTCCTTATCTTATGACATTCTGATCTGAGTCAGTCTATTCTTCCACCGGGGGTTAAGGAATTAGGATCTTTTCTCTCTATCAGGATCACGTGTTACTAATCAGTAGTACCTTATAGGTTTGATGGATACAAGCCTAGTACAGTTCTACTACCACATCATGTTGTTAGGATGGACTCAGAACTTTGATATGATGATGTTGAGTGTGTATGAAATCCTTTGTCAAATGTCTCAAAATCCTTCTTGAGCATTTACAGCTGTTATGCTGCCGAAATTTTGCTAGAAATTCTAATGCCTTTGCATTATGGTTGTGCTTTCAGATGGCCACTCGCGACCTTAATCAAGTGGTTCGCCTGACTCGATGCCTAGATGTACCCGGCCATACCGCCATGTTGGTCAGGGTAATGACTGAGGCTGGATACCGTTGGTATCCTGAGTACACGGTCGAAGAGCAATTCCGAGACTTTAATCAAAGCCAGTATCTCTGCACTGTCAGGATATTTCCATCTTATCCTGGATCCACCGAGCCCCTTCACTGCTCCTATGGACTCGGGGTTACTATTGAGATGGCTGTGCAGGACGCCGCCTACTCTATGATGACCATCATGCGAGTCAGGTCTGGCCTATTTCGGGACTCTGATTTCCGGTATATGCCAGGATCACTTCCGGGAGCACAAGGGTATCTCCAGGCTATCTATGCTGACCCCACTCAGGAGGATTCACGGACTCGCACCACTGCTGAGATGCTCGAGGATAAGGACCGTGAAAACCGGGCCTTGAGGCTAGAGCTTTTCAATACCCGTGCTGACCATTGGGCCACATTGACTCGGTTTGCACCGGCGGTGCAAGCTGGATATTCGGATATGCGTGATCTCTATCCTGTGAGATCTGCTTTGCCAGACGTGATGGGTTGGCGTGATGTAGGAGGCATCACCCCACCTCGCGGTCCCCGCAGGCCACCGTCTGTTGGTCCAAGACCTCATCCTAGCCCCTATGGTCCACAAGCTCCGCGAGATCGTCTGTTTTCGGATGATCATGTTGAGCTTCCAGGCTATGGAGGTGACTTCTACGAGGACTACTACGGATCGGTCTGAGTTAGTGGTAGTATCACTAGTTCGTACTAGCTGTGTCGTCTATCGTCCTGCGTGACTCGTGGGATATGACCTAGTTTGTACCGCCTTCCGGAGGTGTAGAAAAATAATGTATAGGGGCTTGGGATGCCTCCGATGAGATGTAATCCTCTTTTCACCGTACTAGTACCTCGTTTGGTCTTGTACTAAACCTTGTATGGTGTGTACGACGATGGAATAAAGAAGCAGTTTCTGTATCTACCATGTCATACGGATGATCATCTTGCATTCCGAGTTACTCCTTACATTCTGTATTCTATGTCGGAATCTTATCATTCTGACTAAATCATTGTCTTGTTTACCTAGGATGGTCAACACGCGCAATAACCCTGCTCCTCAAGAGCAGGCCGAAGGCAGTGAAGTCAGGAATGCAAATCTGCCTCATCCTCCTTCCCTAGCCGAGGTTATGATGGAAGCCGAAAGAAACAAGCGGGAGACCAACCGTTTGTTGGAGCGTATTGAACAGAACACAGCACACCATCAGAGGACTAACGTGGTGTCACTCAGTGATTTCATCAAGTTACATCCACCCACGTTCCACCACTCCGTCGAGCCTCTCGACGCTGATGACTGGCTTCGCAGTATTTCTCACAAACTGCGCTCCGCGCTAGTAGCCGAGGCTGACAAGGTCACCTTTGCTGCATATCATCTTGAAGGCCCCGCCAGTCTCTGGTGGGAGAATTATGGAGCTATGCGCCCAGCGGGCCATGTCACTACTTGGGCTGAATTCAGCGAGGCTTTCCGTGAACATCACATTCCGGAGGGTCTCATGGACCGTAAACGTGAGGAATTTTGCAGTTTCACTCAGGGCCGACTCTCTGTGGATGCTTACAGCAGGGAGTTCGGTAACCTCGCACGATATGCCACTGAGGAAGTTTCTACTGATGCCAAGAAGCAAGCAAGGTTCCGTAAGGGGCTTAGTCCTGAGCTTCGCCGCGACCTCCGTCTGCATGAGTGCACATCTTTTCAGAAGCTTGTTAACAAGGCCATCAGTGCTGAGACTGGTCAGACTGATTATGACGCAACACGCAAGCATGGCCGTGACGTGGGTTCCTCATCCGGTGCTGGTCCTCAGAAGCGCCGCGTGTGGGTGCCCAACACTGCCCTGCCACCCAGGTTCACACCGAGGCCATCCTTCCAGGCGCCTCGCCCCGTTCAACAGTCTGCACCAGCCAAGCCCTATGGTGGTCCAACCAACAGTGCTCCTCCACGTACCAGTGCCGTGACTTGTTTTAAGTGTGGGGAATCTGGCCACTATATGCGTGAGTGTCCCCAAACCAACCCCAACCAATCTGCTAAAGCTGTTGGCCGTGGCAAGCCGACAGGTAAAGTGTTCCACGCCAAGCCGGCCACCGCTACACGTGGCCATGTCAACTGTATCTCTGCCGAAGAAGCTCAAGAGGATCCCAACGTCGTTCTCGGTACGCTCCTTGTTAATTGCCACCCGGCATCTGTTCTTTTCGATACAGGAGCATCTCATTCATTTATATCCGAGAACTATGCTCGTTTGCATAACACCGCATTCTGTGACATGCCATCCACTATGGAAATTTCTACTCCCGGTTCTAGATGGCAAACCTCCAGGGTAAGTTATGGAAATAAAATCCAAGTCGACAGACTTGTTTTCCTTGCATCTTTGATAGCTCTCAAATCTTCAGATATTAATATCATCTTGGGTATGGACTGGATGTCAGCTCATCATGCCAAAATTGATTGCTTCTCTAGGACTGTTCAACTCACCCATCCTTCGGGGAAGATAGTCAATGTCTTGACCCGATTAGCCAAGCGACAATTATATTCTCTTAACGCCAGCCCTTTGCCAGACCTTGAGGACGTTCCGGTAGTCCGTGACTTCCCGGATGTCTTCCCAGAGGAATTGCCAGGTGTTCCACCTGACAGGGATGTGGAGTTCGTAATAGACCTCATTCCAGGAACCGTCCCGATTGCTAGAAGACCCTATAAGATGGCACCACTAGAACTAGCCGAGCTTAAGAAACAACTCGATGAGTCCTTGAAAAAGGGTTTCATCCGACCTAGTTCATCTCCGTGGGCTTGCCCCGTCCTCTTCGTCAAGAAGAAGGATGGTACGGACCGGATGGTTGTAGATTATCGACCTGTCAATTTGGTCACAATCAAGAACAAATATCCGCTCCCCAGGATCAACGACCTGTATGATCAGCTCGCTGGATCCTCAGTCTTCTCCAAAATGGATTTGAGGTTGGGCTACCATCAAATCAAAATCAGAAACGGGGACATTCCTAAAACGGCCTTTGTTACTCGTTATGGCCAATACGAGTACACCGTCATGTCCTTCGGTTTAACCAACGCTCC
Source organism: Triticum aestivum (assembly GCF_018294505.1). Classification (NCBI taxonomy): domain Eukaryota; kingdom Viridiplantae; phylum Streptophyta; class Magnoliopsida; order Poales; family Poaceae; genus Triticum; species Triticum aestivum. Next base: position 268,414,592 of record NC_057800.1, read on the forward strand.
AGCCACCTTTTCTCGGTTAATGAACTCAATCTTCATGGAGTATTTGGATAAATTCGTCGTGGTTTACCTCGATGATATACTCATCTACTCCAAGAACGAGGAAGAACATGCCGAACATCTAAGGCTAGTGTTGAAGAAACTTCGAGAGCATCGCCTTTATGCCAAATTTTCTAAATGTGAATTCTGGTTATCAGAAGTGACCTATCTGGGTCATGTAATATCTGGTAAAGGTATTGCTGTTAACCCTAAGCGAGTTCAAGCCGTCCTTAATTGGACTCCACCTGAATCGGTCAAGCAAGTTCGGAGTTTTCTGGGCTTAGCGAGCTATTGCCGTCGCTTTGTCGAAAATTTCTCCAAAGTTGCTAAACCTCTAACCGAACTCCTCAAGAAAGATAAAAAGTTCGAATGGACTCCACAATGTGAGCACAGCTTTCAGGAACTGAAAAGACGCCTGACTTCTGCTCCCGTATTGGTACCGCCAGATTTCTCTAAGGACTTTGTTATCTACTGCGACGCCTCGCGACAAGGACTAGGTTGCATTCTCATGCAAGATCGACACGTAATTGCTTACGCTTCACGGCAATTGCACCCACATGAGGAGAATTATCCTACTCATGATCTAGAGCTTGCAGCCGTAGTCTATGCACTTAAAACCTGGCGACATTACCTTCTTGGTAATCGTTGCGAAATATTCACTGATCACCAAAGTCTGAAGTACATCTTCACCCAACCGGATTTGAATCTCAGGCAAAGACGTTGGGTTGAGTTGATCACAGATTTCGACTTAGGAATAACTTACACCCCAGGGAAAGCCAACGTCATGGCTGATGCGCTAAGTCGTAAATCTTATTGTAACAACCTGATGTTACAACAAAGTCAACCGCTTCTCCATGAGGAATTTCGGAAGCTTAACCTTCACATTGTTCCTCAAGGATTTCTTTCCACCTTGGTGGCGAAACCTACTCTTACGGATCAAATCATCGCTGCCCAAAAGCGAGATAAGGGAATATCTAAAATCAAGGAGAACATTGCTAGCGGAGGTGCTAGTTGTTTTTCCACAAATGATCATGGTGTTGTGTACTTTGAGAACCGTTTAGTGGTTCCCAAGAACCAGCATCTACGGCAGTTGATCCTTAAGGAGGCTCATGAATCTCCTCTCACCATTCATCCCGGTAGTACCAAGATGTATCAGGACCTACGCCAGAGGTTCTGGTGGACTAGGATGAAGAGAGAAATTGCTCAGTACATTGCTAATTGCGACGTCTGCCGTCGTGTAAAAGCAGAGCATCAACGGCCTGCTGGCACCCTTCAACCCTTAGCTATTCCTGAATGGAAATGGGATAAAATTGGTATGGATTTCATTACCGGTTTTCCCAGGACCAAGAGAGGGAATAATGCTATCTTCGTCGTTGTCGATCGTCTTTCCAAAGTAGCCCATTTCTTACCTGTTCGTGAGAGTATAACCGCTAGTCAATTGGCAGACTTATACATCTCCCGAATAGTGTCTCTCCATGGTGTTCCTTTGGAAATTAACTCGGATCGAGGAAGTCTTTTCACCTCTCGATTTTGGGAAAGTTTCCAAAATGCTATGGGAACCCGTCTCTCTTTTAGCACCGCCTTCCACCCTCAATCAAGTGGTCAAGTGGAACGCGTCAACCAGATCCTAGAAGACATGCTTCGAGCCTCTGTTATCTCATTCGGAATGGAGTGGGAGAAATGCCTTCCATTTGCCGAATTTGCTTATAACAACAGCTATCAATCTAGCTTGGGTAAAGCCCCTTTTGAAGTTCTCTATGGACGACGTTGTCGAACACCCCTTAACTGGTCAGAAACCGGGGAAAGACAATTCTTTGGCCCGGATATGATTCAGGAAGCAGAAGAGCAAGTTCGCATCGTTCGTGAAAAGTTGAAAACAGCCCAATCTCGTCAAAAGAGTCAATATGACCGAAAACATAAGGCTATGACTTTCGAGGTTGACGAGAAGGCTTACCTTCGGGTTACTCCTCTGAAGGGAACCCATCGTTTCGGTATCAAAGGCAAATTGGCTCCTCGTTACATTGGACCTTTTCGTATTCTCGCTAAACGAGGAGAAGTTGCCTACCAGTTGGAACTACCTCCGCATCTCTCCAGAGTCCACGATGTCTTCCACGTTTCTCAACTCAGGCGTTGCTTCTCGGATCCTATCCGTGGAGTGGACCACGAAACGCTTGATCTCCAAGATAATCTCACGTATCGAGAGTACCCCATTCGTATCCTCGATCAGGCCGAGCGTACCACTCGACGTCATAATATCAAGTTTCTCAAAGTTCAATGGTCGCACCATTCTGAGGATGAAGCAACTTGGGAAAGGGAGGATCGCCTTCGACTCGAGTATCCCGCCCTTCTTCCCGGAGGAACCCAAATCTCGGGACGAGATTCTTTTGAGTGGGGGTGAGTTGTCACACCCTAGCTAGTCATGCATTAGAGTGTTGCATCATGTTTATTCTTTCATCAGAAACCTGAAATGGGGATGACAGAACCCCCAGCCCCCTCTGAAACCAACTAGGGTTTACTAAAAACTTTTTCAATGAACCTGAAATGCCCTTCTAAAATGCCCATCATTTTTGTCCTGGTTCAGAACCCCTGACAAAAGTGATGCACATTTTCCTAGGTCATCCTAGGGTCTTTGAATTAAATCATAGATATTTGAATTTGGGCATTTAAAATTATATAAAATATTCAGATGCCCAAATATCTCCAAACTAAAATGTTTCATGTTGGAAATAATCCAACTATGGACCAGGAGTAGTTTGGTGATTTTAGGAGTTGCCTAAGTATTTTTAATAAATCAACAAAGTTGCAGAAGTATTAAAAAAACAGAAAACAGGAAAAAATAGAAAAACTTACCTGGCGCCCAGCACCCGGCCCACCTGCCGGCCCAGCCCAGCGCCGCTCCAGCGAGCTGCTTGCCGGCCAGGCAGGCAGGCAGGTGCCCGACGGCGACCGCAGCGCGCGCCACGCACCTGCTCGCCGCCTCGCCGCTCCCCTCGCCCGGTGACGTCGTGGATCGCTCCCCCTCTCTTCCCCGAACCCCCCAGACACCCCCTCTCCTCTCCAGCTCCTCCCCCTCGCGCCCCCCAGCCATGGCCGACGCTACCGCCGCCGTGCCTACGTCGTAGCCGCGCTCCCCGCCGCCCGTGCGTCCTCTCGTCGTGTCCAGGAGCTCCGCCGCTGTCCACTTCATCGAGCAAGCCGAGCCCCGAGCGCTCGCAACGCCCGAGTCCACCGCAACGACCTCGCCCGAACCGCCGTCGCCGGAGATCCCCTTCAACACCGTCGCCGCCTCAGCTCGTCCCCGACCCCGCCGGTGGCCTCTACGGGTGCGCTGTGAGCCTAGCTACCCCTCCTACCCTCCCTCTCTCGTTCCCGAGCCGTGTAGCGACCTCCCGGAGCTCAACCGCACCCACCACCGTGGAGCTCGTCGCCGACGTGCTCCCGGTCACCCTCCGACCACTCCACGGTGTCCATCATGCTCACCGCGTCACGTAGCACCTAACTAGCTACTCCCCGCACCTCACCGACCCCCCTAGCGACAAGTTCGACTTCGGCCGAACTCCGGTGGCCGCCAAAGTCGTCGCCGGCGCCAACTCCGGCCACCCCGACCCCAACGGACTCCACCAAGAGCTGCGGCTCGACCTCAGCTCCTCTCCGGTGGCCTCCGCGGCTCGTTTGGTTGCCGGAACGGCAAAAATCACTTCCGCCGCCGCGTCGGGCTCGCCGGCGGCTAAACGCCGGTGCAGCCGACCCGGGTTTGACCACGGGTGGGCCCTGGTTGACTCTCCTGAGTCAATGACAGGTGGGGCCCAGCCCTGTTAATTAAATAGGTTTAGTTTTAATTAACTTTAACTAATCTAATCACACTGACACGCGGGACCCACTGTCAGGTTTGACCCGGACCGTGTCCCGTTGACCTGCTGATGTCACACTGACGTCAGGCTGACGCAGTAAATTGATTTTCTGGATTTAATCTAATATAGGAAATTCCAGAATATAGTTTAAACTTCAAAAATTCATAACTTTTAATCTGTAACTCCAAATCAGACAAGTTATATATGAAAAATGATCAGAAAAATCCAATCTATCCATCTGTACTATTTTCATGCATGATTAAACAAGTTAACTTGATGTTTAATGCAGAACAAGGTAAAACACTTTAAAGGGCCATGTATGAGTTTGAAATTTGAATCTTTGGTTCAAATTGGTTCAAACCCTTCTGGTCTTAGTTGCATTAGCCCAACACACTCATATTGCCATGTTTCATGCATGCATCATATTGTTGCACATTGTTTGGTGATGGTTGTGTATCGGTGTTCTTTGCGGCAGGTTCTGCCTCCGAGGAGTACCGTGATTACCCTAACGAAGAACCGTATCAGTGCATCGAACCATCAGGCAAGCAACCAACCATTTGATCATATCGATACAATCCCATGTTCTCGCTCCTGCTCTCTTTTACTGCATTAAGACAACGCGTTTCAAACTGCTGTGTGCTACGGTAGTTGAACCCACTTCCTCTGCATGACCTGTCATTGCCACAGTAACTAGATGAAACCCACTAGCATGTGTAGGAGTTGATTGAGCCATATGTATGTGTTGTTCCTACCTTGCTATGCCTGCTATGCTTAGAGTCGTGTCAGGTCTGGTTCATCTGGGTGATGGGCTAGAGTGAAATGTTTATGTCGGTAATGAGAGTGGTGTGGTGAACACGATTTGGTAAAGGTATCGATGAAAGGCCATGTAGGAGTACATGGTGGGTTGTTTCATTGAAGCCGACCTTAAGCACTGAGATCTGTATGTGTGATTTAAGATACAGCTACTACCATGCATTGGGCCCTGAAATATGACCCCGCTCGACTTCTTATTCACCCTAGTCCTCTGTCCAGGAGTTGCAAGTAGTTTCTGGTGTTTGTAGCCTACTGGAGGCCGTGGACAGCGCTGACCGTAGGGGTGGGCTGTGATGCGGTAGGTACGTGGCCGGGTAAACCGGGCACCCGTTTGGTGTCACGGAACCCTGTTCACATCGTTTGGGGCTGTGAGCGAAACTCCGGCCGGATCTCCTCATGGATGGAACCCGAATAGGCGATAAACCTGGACTAGAGACTTAGGTGTTTAGGTAGGTCGTGGTCTACACCCACGTCGGCTTTCGCTTGAAGTCTGCCGAGCACATGTCGTGTGCAGACGCTAAGTGGTGGAAACATGTATGAAGAAGTACACCCCTGCAGGGTTATCATGATCTATTCGAATAGCCGCGTCCGCGGTAAAGGACTACTTGGTTGCCTATACAGTTCATAGACAAGTAAATGGAAACTACTAAAAGCCTCAAGATAAGTGTGAGTGCCGAGGATGGCTCTTCCGTAGGAAGACGGAGGTGGATCCTCGGTAGTGTATTGAAGTGGTGAGTAGTGGACTCGTGTACGCAAAACCATTTCAAGTTGGAGTCTCGTAGGATAGCCTAGCCAAGAGTCAAAGCTGGCTTGCTGCAATAACTCCACCAACCCTTCTTGATAATGTGCATGTATGTAGGATCTGATGTAAGTCTTGCTGAGTACCTTTGTACTCATGTTGCTATAATTTACATTTTTACAGAAGACGCTGCAACCCCTTCTGATGGGTTCTTCGTAGACGTTGACATCAATGAGTAGGCTAAGGCCCAGGTGGTGATCCTGAGCTTGTGAAGGACCACGTAGTATAGCTAGGCTTTCCAAGCCTCTTTTATTTTACTAGTTGTCTGTACCCAGACAAGCTACTTCCGCTGCTGGTTTGTATGACTGTATGACTTGAATGCTGGGTCGTGTGACCCGTACCTATGTGTATGTTATGTATGGCTCTCTGAGCCTTAAATAAAGTACTTGTGTCGTAGAGTCATGTTGTGATGCCATGTTGTATTTGCACATATCGAGCATATTGTGTGTATGTTATTGAAATGCTTGGTATGTGTGGGATCTGACTATCTAGTTGTTTATCTTTAGTAGCCTCTCTTACCGGAAAATGTCTCCTAGTGTTACCGTTGAGCCATGGTAGCTTGCTACTGCTCTGGAACACTTAGGCTGGCCGGCATGTGTCCTTCTTCGTTCCTGCGTCTGTCCCTTCGGGGAAATGTCACGCATTGAGTACCGGAGTCCTGTTAGCCCGCTACAGCCCGGTTTACCGGAGTCCTGCTAGCCCAGTGCTACAGCCCGGACCCACTTGCTGATGACCGACATGTTCGAAGCTGGGTCATGGATGCCTGTCCCTGTAAGTCTGTGCCACTTTGGGTTTACAACTAGTCATGTCAGCCCGGGCTCCTTATCATATGGATGCTAGCGACACTATCATATACGTGAGCCAAAAGGCGCAAACGGTCCCGGGAAAAGGTAAGGCGACACCCGTGGGGATACCGTGCGTGAGGCCGCAAAGTGATATGAGGTGTTACAAGCTAGATCGATGTGACATCGAGTCGGGGTCCTGACACAATGTTTTTGCAAAATAGCAGTGCTTTGTGATGCTCATCCATTCTACCTATACCTATCTATTCACAGGGTCAGCTTCAAAGATGGCAGAAGGCAGTGACAGTCAGAATAAGTCTGAGGAACAGGTGAATCTTAGTGAGGCACTAGTTGTTGGAAATATGCCCTAGAGGCAATAATAAATTGGTTATTATTATATTTCCTTGTTCATGATAATCGTTTATTATCCATGCTAGAATTGTATTGATAGGAAACTTAGATACATGTGTGGATACATAGACAACACCATGTCCCTAGTATGCCTCTAGTTGACTAGCTCGTTAATCAATAGATGGTTACGGTTTCCTGACCATGGACATTGGATGTCGTTGATAACGAGATCACATCATTAGGAGAATGATGTGATGGACAAGACCCAATCCTAAGCCTAGCACAAGATCATGTAGTTCATATGCTAAAGCTTTTCTAATGTCAAGTATCATTTCCTTAGACCATGAGGTTGTGCAACTCCCGGATATCGTAGGAGTGCTTTGGGTGTGCCAAACGTCACAACGTAACTGGGTGGTTATAAAGGTACACTACAGGTATCTTCGAAAGTGTCTGTTGGGTTGGCACGAATCGAGACTGGGATTTGTCACTCCGTGTAAATGGAGAGGTATCTCCGGGCCCACTCGGTAAGACATCATTATAATGTGCACAATGTGATCAAGGAGTTGATCACGGGATGATGTGTTACGGAACGAGTAAAGAGACTTGCCGGTAACGAGATTGAACAAGGTATCGGGATACCGACGATCGAATCTCGGGCAAGTATCGTACTGATAGACAAAGGGAATTGTATACGGGATTGATTAAGTCCTTGACATCGTGGTTCATCCGATGAGATCATCGTGGAGCATGTGGGAGCCAGCCAGGTTATCCAGATCCCGCTGTTAGTTATTGACCGAAGAGTCATCTCGGTCATGTCTGCATGTCTCCCGAACCCGTAGGGTCTACACACTTAAGGTTCGATGACGCTAGGGTTATAGGGAATAGATATACGTGGTTATCGAATGTTGTTTGGAGTCCCGTATGAGATCCCGGACGTCACGAGGAGTTCCGGAATGGTCCAGAGGTAAATATTTATATATGGGAAGTCCTGTTTTGGTCGCCGGAAAAGTTTCTGGTTTTATCGGTAATGTACCGGGACCACCAGGAGGGTCCCGGTGGTCCACCAAGTGGGGCCACCAGCCCCGGAGGGCTTCATGGGCCAAGTGTGGGAGGGGAGCAGCCCCAGGTGGGCTGGTGCGCCCCCCCACCAAGGCCCAAGGCGTAAGGGAGAGTGGAAGGGGGCAAACCCTAGGCTCGGATGGGCCTAAGGCCCACCTAGCGGTGCGCCCCCCTCTCTCCCCCCTTGGCCGCCCCCCTTAGATGGGATCTAGGGATGGCCGCCAACCCTAGGGGTGGTAACCTAGGTGGGGGCGCAGCCCCTCCCCTCCCCCTATATATACTTGAGGTTTTGGGCTGCCAGAGACAGGAGATCCTATCCCTCTTGGCGCAGCCCTACCCCTCTCCCTCCTCGTCTCTTGCGGTGCTTGGCGAAGCCCTGCTGGAGTACCACGCTCCTCCACCACCATCATGCCGTCGTGCTGCTGCTGGATGGAGTCTTCCCCAACCTCTCCTTCTCCCCTTGCTGGATCAAGGCGTAGGAGACGTCACCGGGCTGTACGTGTGTTGAACACGGAGGTGCCGTCCGTTCGGCACTAGGATCATCGGTGATTTGGATCACGACGAGTATGACTCCATCAACCCCGTTCACTTGAACGCTTCCTCTTAGCGATCTACAAGGGTATGTATATGCACTCTCCTTCCCTCATTGCTAGATTACTCCATAGATTGATCTTGGTGATGCATAGAAAATTTTGAATTTCTACTACATTCCCCAACAGTGGTATCAGAGCCAGGTTTATGCGTAGTTTCTATGCATGAGTAGAACACAAAGTAGTTGTGGGCGTTGATTTTGTTCAATATGCTTACCGTTACTAGTCCAATCTTGATTCGGCGGCATTGTGGGATGAAGCGGCCCGGACCGACCTTACACGTACTCTTACGTGAGACTGGTTCCACCGACTGACATGCACTAGTTGCATAAGGTGGCTAGCGGGTGTCTATGTCTCCCACTTTAGTCTGATCGGATTCGATGAAAAGGGTCCTTATGAAGGGTAAATAGCAATTGGCATATCACGTTGTGGTTTTTGCGTAGGTAAGAAACGTTCTTGCTAGAAACCCATAGCAGCCATGTAAAACATGCAAACAACAATTAGAGGACGTCTAACTTGTTTTTGCAGGGTATGCTATGTGATGTGATATGGCCAAGAAGAATGTGATGAATGATATGTGATGTATGAGATTGATCATGTTCTTGTAATAGGAATCACGACTTGCATGTCGATGAGTATGACAACCGGCAGGAGCCATAGGAGTTGTCTTTATTTATTGTATGACCTGCGTGTCATTGAACAACGCCATGTAATTACTTTACTTTATTGCTAACCGGTAGCCATAGTAGTAGAAGTAATAAGTTGGTGAGACAACTTCATGGAGACACAATGATGGAGATCATGGTGTCATGCCGGTGACGATGATGATCATGGAGCCCCGAAGATGGAGATCAAAAGGAGCAATATGATATTGGCCATATCATGTCACTATTTGATTGCATGTGATGTTTATCATGTTTATACATCTTATTTGCTTAGAACGACGGTAGCTTAAATAAGATGATCCCTCACTAAAATTTCAAGAGAAGTGTTCTCCCTAACTATGCACCGTTGCGAAAGTTCGTCGTTTCGAAGCACCACGTGATGATCGGGTGTGATAGATTCTTACGTTCGAATACAACGGGTGTTGACGAGCCTAGCATGTACAGACATGGCCTCGGAACACATGCGAAACACTTAGGTTAACTTGATGAGCCTAGCATGTACAGACATGGCCTTGGAACAGGAGGACCGAAAGGTCGAACATGAGTCGTATAGAAGATGCGATCAACATGAGATGTTCACCGATGATGACTAGTCCGTCTCACGTGATGATCGGACACGGCCTAGTTGATTCGGATCATGTATCACTTAGATGACTAGAGGGATGTCTATCTGAGTGGGAGTTCATAAGATGAACTTAATTATCCTGAACATAGTCAAAAGGTCTTCGCAAATTATGTCGTAGCTCGCGCTTCAGTTCTACTGTTTAGATATGTTCCTAGAGAAAAATTAGTTGAAAGTTGATAGTAGCAATTATGTAGACAGTAGAAGGCTTATGTCCTTAATGCACCGCTCAGTGTGCTGAACCTCGAACGTCGTCTGTGGATGTTGCGAACATCTGACATACATGCTTTGATGACTACATGATAGTTTAGTGCGTAATGCTAAATGGTTTAGAATTGAGGCACCAAAGACGTTTTTGAAACATCGCAGAACATATGAGATGTTCCAAGGACTGAAATTGGGATTTCAGGCTCGTGCCCACGTCAAGAGGTATAAGACCTCCAACGATTTTCTTAGCCTGCATAATAAGGGAGAAAAGCTCAATCTTGAGCTTGTGCTCAGATTGTCTGAGTACCACAATCACTTGAATCGAGTGGGAGTTAATCTTCCAGATGAGATAGTGATGTTTTTCCAAAGTCATTGCCACCAAGCTGCTAGAGCTTCGTGATGAACTATAACATATCAGGGATAGATATGATGATCCTTGAAATATTCGCGATGTTTGACACCGTGAAGTAGAAATTAAGAAGGAGCATCAATTGTTGATGGTTAGTGAAACCACTAGTTTCAAGAAGGGCAAGGACAAGAAGGGAGACTTCATGAAACGGCAAATCAGCTGCTGCTCTAGTGGAGAAACCCAAGGTTGAACCCAAACCCGAGACCGAGTGCTTCTGTAATAAGGGGAACAACCACCGGAGCAGAATTACCCTAGATACTTGGTAGATGAGAAGGCTGTCGATAGAAGTATATTGGATATACATTATGTTAATGTGTATGTTACTAGTACTCCTAGTAGCACCAGGGTATTAAATACCGGTTCGGTTGCTAAGTGTTAGTAACTTGAAATAAAAGCTATGGAATAAACGGAGACTAGCTAAAATGTGAGATGACGATATGTGTTGGAAGTATTTCCAAGGTTGATCAAATATCGTACGCTCCCTCTACCATCAAGATTGGTGTTTGCGTTGAGCATAGACATGATTGGATTATGTCTATCGCAATGCAGTTATTCATTTAAGGAGAATAATGGTTACTCTGTTTATTTGAATAATACCTTCAATGGTCTTGCACCTAAAATGAATGGTTTATTGAACCTCGATCGTAGTGATACACATGTTCATGCCAAAAGATATAAGATAGTAATGATAGTACCACCTACTTGTGGCACTGCCACGTAAGTCATATCGGTATAAAACGCATGAAGAAGCTCCATGTTGATGGATCTTTGGGCTCACTCGTTTTGAAAAAGTTTGAGACATGCGAACCATGTCTATTGGTGTATATGCATGAAGAAACTCCATGCAAATGGACCGTCTGGACTCACTTGATTTTGAATCACTTGAGACATGCAAATCATACCCATGGGCAAGATGACTGAAAGCCTCGTTTTCAATAAAATGGAACTAGAAAGCAACTTGTTGGAAGTAATACATTTTGATGTGTGCAGTCCAATGAGTGCTGAGGCGTGTAGTGGATATCGTTATGTTCTTACTTCACAGATGATTTGAGTAGATGTTGAGTACATTTACTTGATGAATCACGAGTCTGAATTATTGAATGGTTCAAGTAATTTCAGGGTGAAGTTGAAAGATCGTCGTGACAAGAGGATAAAAGATCTATGATATGATCATAGAGATGAATATCTGAATTACGAGTTTGGCACAGAATTAAGACATTGTGGAAATTGTTTCACAACTAATATAGCCTGGAACACCATAGTGTGATGGTGTGTCCGAACATCATAACTGCACCCTATTGGATATGATGCATACCATGATGTCTCTTATCGAATTACCATGATAGTTTATGGGTTAGGCATTAGAGACAACCACATTCACTTTAAATAGGGCACCACGTAATTCCGATGAGATGACACCGTATGAACTATGGTTTAGAGAAACCTAAGCTGTCATTTCTTAAAAGTTTGGGGCTGCGACGCTTGTGTGAAAAAGTTTCAGGCTGATAAGCTCGAACCCAAAGCGGATAAATGCATCTTCATAGGACACCCAAAACAGTTGGGTATACCTCCTATCTCAGATCCGAAAGCAATAAGGGATTGTTTCTAGAATCGGGTCCTTTCTCGAGGAAAAGTTTCTCTCGAAAGAATTGAGTGGGAGGATGGTGGAGACTTGATGAGGTTATTGAACCGTCTCTTCAACTAGTGTGTGGCAGGGCACGGGGAGTTGTTCATGTGGCACCTACACCAATTGAAGTGGAAGCTTATGATAGGGATCATGAAACTTCAGATCAAGTCACTACCAAACCTCGTGGGATGACAAGGATGCGCACTACTTCAGAGTGGTACGTAATCCTGTCTTGGAAGTCATGTTGCTAGACAACAATGAACCTACGAGCTATGGAGAAATGATGGTGGGCCCGGATTCCGATAAATGGCTCGAGGCCATAAAATCCGAGAGAGGATCCATGTATGAAAACAAAGTGTAGACTTTGGCAGAACGGATCGATGGTCGTAAGGCTATTGAGTACAGATGGATTTTAAAAGGAAGACGGACAATGATGGTAAATGTCACCATTAAGAAAGCTCGACTTGTCGTTAAGATGTTTCCCGACAAGTTCAAGGAGTTGACTACGGTGAGACTTTCTCACTCGTAGCGATGCTAAGAGCCCGTTGGAATTATATTAGCAGTCACTGCATTATTTATGAAATCTTGCAGATAGGATGTAAAAACATTGTTTCCTCATGATTTTTTGAGGAAAGGTTGTATGTGTTACAACCAGAAGGTTTTAACAATCCTGAAAGATGCTAACAAGTATGCAAAGCTCTAGCAATCCTTCTAAGGACTGGAGTAAGCATCTCAGAGTTGGAATATACGCTTTGATGATGATCAAAGATTTTGGGTGTATACAAAGTTTATGAGAAACTTGTATTTCCAAAGAAGTGAGTGGGAGCACTATAGAATTTCTGATGAATATATGTTGTTGACATATTGTTGATCAGAAATGACGTAGGATTTCTGGAAAGCATATAGGGTTATTTGGAAAGTGTTTTTCAATGGAAAGCCTGGATTAAGCTACTTGAACATTGAGCATCAAGATCTATAAGGATAGATCAAAACGCTTAATGGTACTTTCAAATGAGCACATACCTTGACATGATTTTGAAGGAGTTCAAAATGGATCGGCAAAGAAGGAGTTCTTGGCTGTGTTATAAGGTGTGAACATTGAGTAAGACTCAAAACCTGACCGCAACAGAATAGAGAGAAAGGACGAAGGTCGTCCCCTATGCTTTAGACGTAGGCTCTACAGTATGCTATGCTGTGTACCGCACCTGAAGTGTGCCTTGCCATGAGTCAGTCAAGGGGTACAAGAGTGATCCAAGAATGGATCACAGGACAGCGGTCAAAGTTATCCTTAGTAACTAGTGGACTAAGGAATTTTCTCGATTATGGAGGTGGTAAAAGAGTTCGTCGTAAAGGGTTACGCCGATGCAAACTTTGACACTAATCCAGATTATTCTGAGTAGTAAACTGGATTCATATAGTAGAACAGATATTTGGAATAGCTCCAAATAGAACGTGGTAGCTGCATCTAGGACATGACATAGAGATTTGTAAAGCACACAAGGATCTGAAAGGTTCAGACCCATTGACTATAACCTCTCTCACAAGCATAACATGATCAAACCCAGAACTCTTTGGGTGTTAGTCACATGGGGATGTGACCTTGAGTGTTAATCACATATCGATGTGAACTAGATTATTGACTCTAGTGCAAGTGGGAGACTGTTGGAAATATGCCCTAGAGGCAATAATAAATTGGTTATTATTATATTTCCTTGTTCATGATAATCGTTTATTATCCATGCTAGAATCATATTGATAGGAAACTCAGATACATGTGTGGATACATAGACAACACCATGTCCCTAGTAAGCCTCTAGTTGACTAGCTCGTTAATCAATAGATGGTTACGGTTTCCTGACCATGGACATTGGATGTCGTTGATAATGGGATCACATCATTAGGAGAATGATGTGATGGACAAGACCCAATCCTAAGCCTAGCACAAGATCATGCAGTTCGTATGCTAAAGCTTTTCTAATGTCAAGTATCATTTCCTTAGACCATGAGGTTGTGCAACTCCCGGATATCGTAGGAGTGCTCTGGGTGTGCCAAACGTCACAACGTAACTGGGTGGCTATAAAGGTACACTACAGGTATCTCTGAAAGTGTCTGTTGGGTTGGCACGAATCGAGACTGGGATTTGTCACTCCGTGTAAACGGAGAGGTATCTCTGGGCCCACTCGGTAAGACATCATCGTAATGTTGGGTTGATCACGGGATGATGTGTTACGGAACGAGTAAAGAGACTTGCGGGTGACGAGATTGAACAAGGTATCGGGATACCGACGATCGAATCTCGGGCAAGTATCGTACCGATAGACAAAGGGAATTGTATACGGGATTGATTAAGTCCTTGACATCGTGGTTCATCCGATGAGATCATCGTGGAGCATGTGGGAGCCAACATGGGTATCCAGATCCCGCTGTTGGTTATTGACCGGAGAGTCATCTCGGTCATGTCTGCATGTCTCCTGAACCTGTAGGGTCTACACACTTAAGGTTCGATGACGCTAGGGTTATAGGGAATAGATATACGTGGTTACTGAATGTTGTTCGGAGTCTCGGATGAGATCCCGGACATCACGAGGAGTTCCGGAATGGTCCGGAGGTAAAGATTTATATATGGGAAGTCCTGTTTTGGTCGCCAGAAAAGTTTCGGGTTTTATAGGTAATGTACCGGGACCACCGGGAGGGTCCCGGTGGTCCACCAAGTGGGGCCACCAGCCCCGGAGGGCTGCATGGGCCAAGTGTGGGAGGGGAGAAGCCCTAGGTGGGCTGGTGCGCCCCCCCACCAAGGCCCAAGGCGCAAGGGAGAGTGGAAGGGGGCAAACCCTAGGCTCGGATGGGCCTAAGGCCCACCTAGTGGTGCGCCCCCCTCTCTCCCCCCTTGGCCGCCCCCCTTAGATGGGATCTAGGGCTGGCCGCCACCCCTAGGGGTGGAAACCTAGGTGGGGGCGCAGCCCCTCCCCTCCCCATATATATACTTGAGGTTTTGGGCTGCCAGAGACACGAGATCCTATCCCTCTTGGCGCAGCCCTACCCCTCTCCCTCCTCGTCTCTAGCGGTTCTTGGCGAAGCCCTGTCGGAGTACCACGCTCCTCCACCACTACCACGCCATCGTGCTGCTGCTGGATGGAGTCTTCCCCAACCTCTCCTTCTCCCCTTGCTGGATCAAGGCGTAGGAGACGTCACCGGGCTGTACGTGTGTTGAACACGGAGGTGCCGTCCAATCGGCACTAGGATCATCGGTGATTTGGATCACGACGAGTACGACTCCATCAACCCCGTTCACTTGAACGCTTCCGCTTAGCGAGCTACAAGGGTATGTAGATGCACTCTCCTTCCCTCGTTGCTAGATTACTCCATAGATTGATCTTGGTGATGCGTAGAAAATTTTGAATTGCTACTACGTTCCCCAACACTAGTCCCTCCAATAGCAGCTATGATGAAGGTAGCAGAAGTGCACCCAGCAACTTGCCAAGGCAGCTACAAGGACAAGGAGGAAGAGAACCTCAGAATCTGAAGATGAGGACTCTGTTTTTGATGACGAAGTAACCTCAAAGAAAAAGGTACTCAAGAAGGAGAATGATGTTGCTGTTGCTGCCACCAAGCCTGGCATGCCAAAGAAGGCTCTTGCTAAGAGCAAGCCAATGTCAAAAGCCAGAGCCTCCACTCAAGAAACCATGGAGTTCACTCTTGAACCAAGAGAGGAATAGGCTGTTGGAGGAAAGAAAAGGAAGGAGAGGGTTAAGAAGACTATGGCCAAAGTCATTGGCAGATCATCTATGATGAGAGAGTCAGATGAAGATGAGGAGGAAGAAGAGGCAGCTGCACCACCTCCAAAGTCTCATAAGCTCATGGGGGATGCCATAAAGTCTGGGGCTGTTCCATCTAAGACTAAGACAGCCCCCAAGCCTCCAACTCAAGCTCAAGCACCAAAACCTTTTGTGTCCAAGAGATCCACTAGGAACATTTCTGCTGCTGAGAAGAACAAGGCACCAGTGCCTGAAGTTCAAGAGGATGAGGAGTAGCTAGTGCTCAGAAAGTTAAAGCCAAAGATTCCTGATCATAGTGATGATCATCCTGTTGCTAAGAACATGAAGGAAAGAAAGGATGTAGGTCTGAGACTGTGGAGACAGGCTGATCCCTATGCCACCAAGAGAAGAACTGTTGTAGATTATCGTTTTCACACCAAGGAACATCAGGAATTCTATGAGACTGGCTTTCTAGACAAGAAACCTATTGTCAGTGATATGAGATGGGTTGATTGGACATACATTGATGGCAATGAGGACTAGTTTCCAGGTGTGCATGAGACCTTCGGGATGAATGGAGTTGACAAGTTTGTTGGTAAAAAGTTGACAAAATGGAATGATGAAATGATTATGCAATTCTACTCCACTGCTCATTTCTATCCTGATGGCAAAATAGTCTGGATGATAGAAGGAACAAGGTATCAATCTTCAATTGCTGAATGGGCCAAGTTGATCAATGCCCCCGAGGAAGATGAAATTTACATGGATGTATATGCCAAGCCAAGGAAAGATCACAACTCCATGGCAAACATGTACAAGACCATTCCAGATGCTACCTTGGAGACTCACAAGCTTGGGTCCATATACTATCTGCTGGCAGGTTTGACCACCATCAACACCATCTTGAGGCACACTCTGTTGCCCAAGTCAGGAGATCATAGGATGATCTGTGGTCACTCCATCAACTTGCTCCACAAATTTGATGTGCTAGAGAAGTTCAAAGTGATGAGCTTAACAGTTGAAACAGTGAAGAGAATTGCAGCTAATCAGAAAAGATCATGTGGATATGCCCCTCACATGCAGATGCTAATCAACTCCAAGATGGGGATAGGGACATGTCTTCTTGATAAAGAGAATTTTCCCTTGAGGCTAGAATTTGTGGACAATGAGATTCTCGTGGATAAATCTCATGCAACCAATGCAAAAGCCCAGGAGAAGAGAGAGAGAGAGAGAGAGAGAGAGAGAGAGAGAGAGAGCAAAGGCTGCTAAAGCAGCAAGGGAAGCTAGTGTACCATATGCTTCACAAGTGATGCTCAAGACCAAGCAAGATCAACTTAGTTATCTGCTTGAGGCTACTGTGAGGATTGAGAAGGGCTTGGCCACCCTGACTCAGAATCAAGAAAGTCTTGATAGGATCATTGAGACCGAATTCCATGATCTAGATGTGAAGGTCACAGAGATCCAGACTACTGTGGAGAAGCTCCAGGAAGAGATTGAAGACAGGAATGACAGACCTACCACTGACACTTTCAGTGTGTGCCAAGAGCTGAAAGTGCGTTATATCGACTAGAGGGGGGTGAATAGGCATTTTTTACAAATTCGTCACCAAGGAATTTCAGGGTGAGGAAATTCCTAAGCAACGAACTACTTAGCAGCGGAATAAGTAGTGAGATGCAAGCATAACAGAGTAGTAGCACAGCCATCATGATGAAATGAAAACAAGCACAGAGTACTGGTAGCGTAAACACAGGATAAGTAGGCAGAAGACAAACTTACTGAAGAAATTGAACTAAGGAAATTGAGAAAGTCTTCAGTCAAAGTCTTCAAACAGTAACGATCAAGTACTTCTACATAGAAATGAGGAAATGAAAGAGTTGAGGAAATAGAACCATTAGCTTGGTGAAGACGATGATTTGGTAGACCAGTTCCAACAGCGGTGACAGTTGTACGTCTGGTTGGAGCGGCTACATATTTAAACCTCAGGACACACAGTCCCGGACACACAGTCCTCACCGTATTCTCCTTGAGCTAAGGTCACCCAAACCTCGCCCAATCACTCGTGGTAAGTCTTTAGGTGACTTCCAAACCTTCACTTACTCGATCACTCGATGATCCACAATTTCCACTTGAATGCTCTAGACCATGACGCCTAACCGTGTTGAGGATGCACAGTCCTCAAAGGTAACAAGCGTTGGTTTCACACAGGAACTATCTCTTCTATGATGCTCAATCACTTTGGGTTTGTAGGTGTTGGGTTTGGGTTTTGGGTTTTTCCTCACTTGATGATTTTTGCTCAAAGTCCTCGAAGGATGGGATGCTCTCAATGACAAGTGTCAGTTTCTCACGAAGCAGCCAACCAACTAATGGTTGTAAGGGGTGGCTATTTATAGCCTAGGGAGCAGCCCAACATGATAAGACATAAATGCCCTTCAACGATATGACCATTAGGTGGGTAGATATTTTGGGACAGCTGGCGCGTAGCACAACAACGGTCAGAAATTTGGCTATCAAATTCCTCAGCGATATCATGTTCCTCACTTGTAGGCAATCCGCACTGGCGAATTCCTAACTCCTCAATCGAAACGAATTCCTCAGAGACCAGAAGATCTTCGTCTCTATCACTGAATAAATTGACTGAACTGTACAAGATTTCCAATGGCTTCACTCGAAGGGATTGGTACGTGTAGGATTTTGAGATGAGCATCACTTGGAAACTTTTCCTTAGTTTTACCTCGGCCCCCTTTAATAGTACGGTGTTCCCTATGACTCAAGAAAGAGAAAAATGAAACTACAAAAATAAGTCTTCAAGCTTCATATTCCTCGCATGAATATCAAGTCTTCAGGATCACACCAATTTCTTCACTTTCAAAGTATTCAGTTGAAGACATTCATTTTTAGGGTCAACTTTCTCTGTAAATATCAAACCCATCATAGACTTATAGACTTGTGTACACTCACAAACACATTAGTCCCTTAACCTATAAGTCTTCAATACATCAAAATCACTAAGGGGAACTAGATGCACTTACAATCCCCCTATTTTTGGTGATTGATGACAATATAGGTTAAGTTTTCAACGAGGATAAATATATGAAGTGTAAATACTGATATTGAGGAATTTGATTGCAAGATATAGAAGAACTCCCCCTGAAGATGTGCATATGTGAGGAATTTGCCTTGAAGAGCAAATGCACATTGTAGAATAGAATCATGGAGATCTGCCCCTATGTCTTGTAATTCATACACGAATTTAACATATGATATGAAGAATTTGAGATGCATGATGAAATATGGTGACTAATGTAATTCAGCATGCGTGCATTAACATATATGAGGAAATAGCATGCAGAAAAACATAGCAAAAGTATCCGACCACCATCGGACTTAAGTTTACAACTCGATCCAACAAATACTTCAGAAGAACGAGAGTTGTAACTTAGCAAAAAAAAGCCCATATATAGACCCGCTTGAAGACTAACTCAAATTTCTCCCCCTTTGTCATTGAATGACCAAAAGGGACGAAAAATGAGGACTAACGCCCTTGAAGAAAATCACGAAGTCGATGGAGGAGCGCCAACGTTGTTGGGGTCGTCTGTTGGAGTAGGGCCTGCCGCAGTGTCGTTCAAGTCTTCATGCTCATCAGTCTCGCGCGATGAAGAATATGAAATGGCCACAAGCTGAGGAACTTTGACCTTCTTGAATTTCTTCGAAGGTGGTTGTGCCCAGTCAAAGTCCTGTTGAAATTCCATCTTCTTGAGATCTTCAGCACTGTAGAGGTTAGACAGAATGGCCCAGGTGCTATCAAAGACTTCATGCAGACAGTAGTGATTCTTCTTCATAGTATTTTGAGTGACTGTCATGTTCTGAAGAATAGCACCAAACTGACGCTTGACCCACTTGTGGTTGCGATCGACCTTCTAATGAAGACTAAGGAGAAGCTCACGATCAGTCATCACCCTTGGAGCAGTGGCTAGAGGATATTCCTTTGAAGCATTTGCAGTAGAGTCATGTGTGGCAGAGTCATCATTGGTGGAGTAGGATGCAGCTCTGCGAAACTGTCCATCCAATGGACGAGTGCCTTCATCAATTACAGCAGCCTTGGCCTTCTCATCAGCTGAGGAAATAGTCTGTTTGAGGACTTCAACTAGGGCAAGTAGCTGACATGATTTTGCAAATCAGCCTTGTAATGAATGGAAGACCTTGTTCTGATGAATCTCATGATCCAGGGAGCGTAAGGCTTCAATTCAAATGGTGACAAAGTGACATTGGCCAAAGTCCTCATGAAGAAATCATGGTAGTTGATGGGAATACCATGTATGATGTTGAAAAGCAGATTCTTCATGATGCCCACAACTTCTTCATCATCAGAGTTGTGGCCCTTGATTGGATCGAGGGTTTTGGTCAATATCCTGTATATTGTCCTTGGCACATAGAGCAGTTCCTTGACGAGGAATTGGGTCCTTGAAGCTTGGCCTGGCTTCAAAGGCTTCATCGACAATTGCATCAAATGGTTTGACAGCTCGGGTTCATCATAGATGCACCATGCACCTTGAGTGGGAGGACTAAGTGGGACGGCGTGAAGCAATTCAGAGTCCAGTGCTTTGTAGTGAGTATTTTCAATCATCCAGTCCAATACCCATGAGTTGACGTCTTCAACGTTGCCAGTGATGTGCAACGTGTCATAGAACTGAAGAATGAGTTCTTCATTCTAGTCACAGATGTTGGTGCAGAGGTTGAGCAGTCCAGCATCATGAAGAACACTAAGGACTAGGGTGAAGCAGGGCAGTGACTCCATGTCCACATGAGGAATTTGCTCATGGTCAAAGATCTTGTCCTTGTCGAATAGCAGTGAAGAATAGAAGTTCATTTGTCTTGCTATCCAGAAGCGCTTGCGTCTGAGTCTTGCATAGTCATATGGATTATAATTAATGAAGAATATGTTCTCAAAGAAGAAGTCATCAGCTTTGAACTTCTGCTTCTTGGAGTGAGGATTCTAAGACTTGGGCTGAAGATTTTAGTGGGAATTTCTTCAGCAGCCTTGGCCTCCATCTCAACAGCAACATTTTCATTAGCGCTAGTGGCTGAACTTCTTCAGGTATAGTGAGGAGAGATTCCTGGTGTTCTTCAAATCCCGTGTGAATTTCTTCAGTCTGAACAGGGCACTAAGGAATCTGTTGCAGAGATGTGAATGGTGGTGAATTGGGGTGATGACTTTCCTAGTAGTCATCATTCAGAATTGGAGTGGTACACCCAATGTCCACGTCTTCATCTTCCTCATCTATTTCTTCAACGTCGTCCTCTTCAGTAGTGAACTGAGGCATGGGCGAGGATACCAGTGGGGTTGAAGGGATGTTATCCACTTCAATTTCTTCATCCAACTGCTCTGACATAGCAGTAGAGGGATCTTCTTCATCTGATTCATTTGGAATCACATATTCCTCACCAAAGGGAATAATCTCCTTTGATGGCATGCTTGATAGAGGAACAACATCTATGGGATTTTCATAGGAGCTAGTCAAAGTCTTCACTTTCTTCGGAGCAGAAGACCCTAAGGCAGCAGATGATTTCCTTTTCTTCACAGCTGCTCGCTCTCCAGCCCTGGTTTTCTTCGCTTCTGATGTAGAAGGAAGGTTGATGCTTGTTGTTGGTGCAGGAGGAGCAGAGGAAATTGGTTCAGTTTCTTCAGGCACAACTGATGCAGTTGTCCTAGCTTGTTCATTTTCTTCAGGTGTTGTAGCAGATGCTTCAACAGGCCTGGTTGCCCTGGCAGTTTCTTCAGCAGCTGGAATGTCTTCATCAACCATGGTGCTTTCATTTTCTTCAGCAGCCTGATTTTCATCAGCAGTGCTGGCATGTTCTTTAGTAGGCTGAGCAGATACTTCGGCCTGAGGAATTTCATGTTGCACTCGGCTGCAACATTGGAGGTGAATCCCTTCGCCATCTTGACGAATCTGACTTTGACTCCTAGCCAATCTGCACGATATGCGTCAAATTCATCACTGTGTGTTTTGATCTCAGCTTGCATGGACACAAGTTCATCAGTTTTCATTGTGACTACATGCTTCTTCAGAAAACGCTCCTTCTTGTACTGAGCTTTCTTCAGCTGCCTGGCCTTCTCAAACTTCCATTTTTCTTCGCCTATGAAGGCGGTCAGCATATGACTTTGGCCATGTGTGAGATTGAAGTCAGGCATAGGAGTGTTGGGGTCCTTGTGCTAGAGATCAATGAAGTCTAGGATCAACTTGGGATTCAGTAGAAGAGGCATATTTGTGATTTTGGCTCTAGCGGCCCGTTGTTGTCTGTCTTTGATGATTTCTTCTAATTCCTCATCATCAACTTCGTCTTCACTAGACGGCACATGGAAGGTGACCTACTCCTTGTGAGGACTTGGCCTTGAGCCTCGTCCAGCAGCAGCCTTAGTCTTTAGCAAAGTAGGGCCTGTTGAGGACTGAAGAGGAGCTGAGGAACTTGCAGATGCTCCTAAAGCAATTGAGATGCCAGTTGTCCTTTGGCATGAGGCGAGGTGCACATGTGCTGAGGACTTTGCAGCACCAGCAGCTAAAGCTTTTGCAATAGTGGGAACTAGAGCTGCTTGAGGATCTTGTCATGAGGGCTTTAAATAGCTGGGCCATGAGGGCATTGCTGAGGAGCTTGGTCGTGAGGGCATTGAAGCAGAGGCACTGGGCTTGTGTGCAGGCTTCTTTGGCATATCCTTCTTAGGCTTGCTAGCAGAGGCCTCAGCAGCGGCAGCGGCAGAGTCTTCATTGAATTTCCTCACTGCTTCCTTGGCCATTTTGGCCAACTTGGCTTGCCGCTTGGCCCATTCATCAGAATAGTCCACACCACGCTTGAGGCTAGTGGGATCTGCAATTTGGCCAGGTGCCAACGGAGGTCTTGGGGAAGGAAGGTGTAACATGAATTTCTTCATGTATTTAGGAGTTACATATCTGTACTCCATCCATTCCCGTGCCCATCTCCTCTCTATCCTTTGAATGCGCACCTTGCGCTCATTCTTCATTTCTTCAGCAGGTGTGCAGTACCCTGCATAGGTGTCATCAGGGATCTCAAACGCTGTGTTGAATTCCAATCTCTTTCCTATCTTCTGAGGTTTCTTGCCATCGGCCAGTTTCTTCAGCTGAGGAATTTGAACAATAGAATTCTCTAAAGAGGTATGCAATCTGTCTTCGAGGAACGCTGTAATGAGTTAAGATGATGAGATCCTAGTGATTCAGCAGCAGACATGTGTACCTGTGAACAGAGTATACGTGCGAAGAATTTGGAGAGGTCACATGCGTTCTCAGAAGTTTTTCAAAACAGAACAACTGTGAGGAATTTGACCAGGAGTATCTTGAGGAATTTCACATAAGTGGTCTTTGACTTAGGTTCCAGAGTTGTATAGATTAAAAATCCACACAATTTAGGAATCTTTAAGAAAAACATTGCTTGGATAAATAGATCAAGAACAGATGCATGTGAGGTGTTTAAGTAGTGGGGAAGTTGAGGAATAAACACCTTTTGAAGATTTGTAAAAATCATTAGAATCAACATGGGCAGTAAAAATAGATTTTATTTACCCTTGACGAAGAACACGGCAAACTGGGAAGTGTAGATGGGAAGTTCGTTTGTTCAGATCTTCCACACCCTAACTTGGCGGCGGAAGACAGCTACGGCGGCGGAGTGAAGATTTCCGCGGCCGGCGTGAGTACGACGGCGACGAGGTCGAGGCAGTGAATCTCTTCGTCACCGGCGATGATGGAAGTAGCGGCGGAGCTAGGTCTAGAAGCTCGAGCAAGGGGAGTGAGGTCGAGCAGGGTAAATGAAGTCTGAGGAGGGAGAGGGGTATTTATAGCCGAGGTGAAAACCGCTTGCCCGAAGAAATTGGACGAACGTGCCCCTGATCCTTCTCATCCTAGCGACATGTGTCGCCCATGTACAGTGAGGTGGATATTGTGTGAGATCGTGGGTGAATAGAATAATCATATCGTGGGATGTGAACCAGTTTGAGCGGCAAAAGCTGGAAATTGAGATATGAAAATTTTAATGTTTCATTCGCAAATTCTTCAGCTGACAAGGACACAGTGAAGATTTTGAACGGGTTTCAAATAGAACGCATATGAAGAATTGTGAACGGACTGGGTTAAGTTTAGCATAGAGGGGGAAGGGTCTGATCACATTCACTTAGCAGAAAAGTCAACTTGAAGAATTAGCAATAAGTGAATGTTGTAGAGGACTGAAAACTCAATATATATATAGCCAATGAAGAATACAATCGGAAAGAGTGAAGACTATGCAAATTTGAAGTATTTGAACAACTGAGGAATTTCAAAAACTGAAGAAATACTCAAATTGAAGATTTTCTACTTTTGTTGGTGGCGTGACCCACCATATAAGAATGATGATTTCAGGCACCGCGTACAATTATCGTAGGGTCCTGAGAATCAAATTCTTCGTTAATTTCTTCACACTTAGAGTGTTATTCTTCATTGATTGAAGAAAAATGTTTATTCATGTGTTGCACATCTAAGTCATCAATTTTGCATAAGTGTTAGGATGAGTGTCCTTTTCAAAGAACATTCGAAGATTCTAGGATATTTAGCTCACACCGCAACTTGCTAAATCTCTTCTCATCCAAGGGTTTTGTCAAGATATCGGCTAGCTGTTCTTCAGTCTTCACATGCTCAATAGAAATGTCGCCCTTCAACACATGATCATGAAAAAAATGATGACGAATCTGAATGTGCTTAGTCTTCGAGTGCTGAACTGGGTTGTGAGCAATCTTGATGGAACTCTCATTGTCACAGAAGAGAGGCACATTCTTCATGTTGACGCTGTAGTCCTTGAGAGTTTGCTTCATCCATAGCAATTGAGCACAACAAGAACCAGTGGCAATATACTCAGCTTCAGCAGTAGATAGTGATACGCAGTTCTGTTTCTTCGAGGACCAACAGACCAAAGATCGTCCGAGGAAATGACATGTACCAGATGTTGACTTGCGGTCCACACGATCACCAGCATAGTCAGAGTCAGAATATCCAATGAGATCAAAAGCCGAGCCCTTGGGGTACCATAATCCAAGTGTTGGTGTGTGAGCTATATATCGAAGAATATGCTTCACAGCCTTATGGTGTGATTCCTTCGGTGTAGCTTGAAATCGGGCACACATACAAACACTAAGCATAATATCTGGCCTAAATGCACATAGATACAATAAGGAGCCAATCATGGAGCGGTATACCTTTTGATCAAAGTCTATACCATTTTCATCAGTGCATAGATGGCCATTTGTGGGCATAGGGATTTTAACGCCTTTGCAATCTTGCATGCCGAATTTCCTCAACACATCTTTGAGGTATTTCTCCTGAGATATGAAGATGCCATTGCATTGTTGACGAAACTGAAGACCTAAGAAGAATTTCAATTCTCCCATCATAGACATTTGATATTCCTCACTCATCATATAGGAAAATTCATCAGTGTAACGTTGGTTAGTACAGCCAAAGATAATATCATCAACATAGATTTGGCACACGAATAATTCATCATCACAGGTTTTGGTGAAAAGAGTTGGGTCAAGTGAACCGGGTTTGAAGCCTCTTTTCATGAGGAATTCCTTCAAAGTATCATACCACGCCTGAGGGGCTTGCTTGAGGCCATAGAGGGCCTTGTTGACTCTGAAGACTTTGTCAGGATGCTTTGGATCTTCAAAACCTGGGGATTGATCAACATATACTTCTTTCTCAAGGTTACCATTGAGGAATGCACTTTTCACATCCATTTGATATAAGATGATATTATGATGGTTAGCATAAGCAAGCAATATGCAAATGGCCTCAAGTCTAGCAACGGGTGCAAAAGTTCCATCGAAATCAATTCCTTCAACTTATGTGTAGCCTTGAGCTACTAGTTGTGCCTTATTCCTCACCACAAGGCCATTTTCATCTTGCTTGTTGCGGCAGATCCATTTGGTGCCGATGATATTGTGCTTGCGTGGGTCTGGTCGCTTGACAAGTTCCCAAACATTGTTGAGATCGAATTGATGTAATTCCTCTTTCATTGCTTGAATCCACTCAGGCTCCAGAAATGCCTCATCTACTTTGGTGGGCTCTGTGATAGATACAAAAGCAAAGTGCCCACAAAAGTTAGACAAATGTGAAGCTTTTGAGCGTGTGAGAGGACCTGGTGCTTTGATGTCGTTGATGATTCTCTCAATCTACACTTCATTAGCAACGCGAGGATGAGCGGGTTGACGACGTTGAGGGGGCTCAACATTTTCTTTAGAGCCTTTTTCTTCAGGTGCACCAGCATGATGTTCTTCACGTTCTGGAATGACTTCTTCAGCAGATTCTTCAGTAGGAATGACATCCTCAGTAGCCTTGAACTTAATGGATTCCTCAGGTGATATTTCATCTAGCACAGGAAGTAGGTGCTCTCTTTGTGAGCCGTTAGTTTCATTGAACCACACATCTACAGTTTCAACAACCTTGTGGTGATAGGTGTTGAAGACTCTGAAGTAGGTGTGCGAGTCCTTTCCGTAACCAAGCATAAAACATGTATGTGCTTTCAGTGCAAATTTAGAATTGTGATGAGGATCTCTAATCCAACATTTAGCACCGAAGACTTTGAAATAACTCACATTGGGTTTCTTGTCAGTGAGGAGTTCATATGATGTTTTTTTGAAGAATTTGTCAAGATATACCATGTTGATGATGTGGCACGCGGTATCAATTGCCTCAGGCCAGAAGCAAGGAGGCGTCTTGTATTCATCAAGCATAGTGCGAGCCATCTCAACAAGAGTCTTGTTCTTGCGGTCCATGACGCCATTCTGCTAAGGAGTATAAGGAGCAGATAACTCGTGAGTAATACCAAGTTCATCAAGATAGTCATAAAGACCAGTATTCTTGAACTCGGTCCCATTGTCACTTCTGGTGTGCTTGATCTTCACACCAAAGTTGGTTGAAGCCCTCGAGGAAAATCGTTTGAAGACTTCCTGCACTTCAGTTTTGTAAGTGATGATAAGCACCCATGTGTAACGAGAATAGTCATCAACAATGACAAAGCCATGTAAAGATGCAGCATTAGTGAATGTGGCATAATGTGTAGGTCCAAAGAGATCAATGTGAAGCAATTCAAATGGACGATTGATAGTCATGATGGTCTTTGAGGGATGCTTGGCCTTGGTCATCTTTCTAGCTTCACAAGCTCCACACAGGTGGTCCTTGAGGAATTTGACACCCTTGATGCCAATGACATGCTTCTTCTTTGCGACCGTGTGCAAGTTCCTCATGCCAGCATGACCAAGTCGTTGATGACATAGCCGGCCTTCTGAAGCTTTTGCAAGTAGACAAGTAGCAGCTTGTGGTCCTGTAGAGAAATCAACAATTGTCAGTGTACAAAAGTAGGGGCTCTCCTTTTGACCCCTTTACTTGTGTACGGGCAGTCAGAGCCACGCCTCACGGCCACACTTAGCAGGGCAGAGGAGGGAAGCTGGAGAGAAGCCGAAGCACAAGGCAACCAAGGCGACGCCAAGACCAGAAGCACAGGAGGGCAAGAGGGTGAGGTGGACTCCCTCGGCAAGATCCTCGCCGAGCCTCCCCCCCGCAGCCCCGGCAAGAGCCTTGCTGGGGCAACTTGCCCAACGCCAGCAGAGTGAGCAACCCTTGAGCCCTAAGGTTCTGAACACCGTCAACAACTAAGTTGGTACCAACGCTCGGGAGGCACCTCTGTGGTGACATGCAAATCTTCGTCAAGATCATAAACATATGAGTTCAGATGAGGACCAGAAGACGGCAACCCTCGGCAGGATCCTAGCTGAGGAAATCCACAAGACCCCCGGCAAGCGTCTTGCCGGGGATGACTACGACACCACGACAAGACCCTTGCCTGGCCCCCGGCAAGGCCCTTGCCGAAGACGCCAACAGGGCCACTGCCAGGCCCGCACCAGCCAAGACTCCGCCGCTGTTCGCATGCAGCTACCAGCCCAACCAGCTAGGCAGGCACCTGCGTGGCAACATGCAGCTTCCAGGCCATATCAGCAAGCACCTGCGTGGCGGCATGTAGATCTTCCTAAAGGCCCTACCACCGTGCAACCTCAGCTGCTTGCCTGCCTACATGGCGCTGCATGCATCGCTAGCCTGGGCGCGTGTCGAAGCGACGTGGAGCGGCGATGGACGGAACGGGCCTCGTTCCCATCCCCGATCAAGCTAATGGACACCTACGTAGCGCATTTAATGCAATTTGTCCCGTAATGCCGTGCGATAAGATCGCGCACTGTAGGCCTTTCCACCTCCTGTGTGCCACTGTGGCAACCCCTTTTTCCTATAAAAGGAGGCCCGAGGCGACCAGGAGAGGGATTCGGCTTTTTGGAACAGCACAGCCACCGTAGCTAGTTCAGAAAGCTCAAGAACACTCAATACACCCACCAAAGCAGGACTAGGGTTTTACGCATCCTCGTGGCCCGAACCTGGGTAAACGATCCGTGTGCTAGCTCGTAAACCTGCTCTTCTCATGACCCCGCGCCCGCCGACTGTAGAAGGGATCCCAGTGATCCCATAGGTGTCGCTCCCACCGACATCTTTGGCGCGCCAGGTAGGGGGCGCAGTTGTGAGAATCTGGTCTAGCAGTTAGCCTAGCGGTTCTTCGTTGCCATGGCTCCCAAGAAGAAGAAGGCCACAGCGTCGGTTTGTCGGGAGCCGGACGGCCCGTACCAGTGCGGGCGAGCAGCGGGCCGGTCGCAGACAGAACCCGATGCGAGACCTTCAAGCACCAACACCACTCTGGCAGTCAGAGCCTGGCGAGCGGCGTCGTTCGTGCGCAAGGCGACGGGCCACATGCCGCAAAATCCGGAGACGGAGCTAGGCCCCCCGCAGACGACACGGGACCCTCTGGGGGCGTCGCCGTACCACCCGCGGGCGGTGCGGCGACCTCCAAGACGCCCACTCTGGCGCCCACAGTGCGCTTTTCCCAGGTTGTGCGTGACGAGCAGCGTCACCACACTGGTGACCCTGGACGCCGCCGTGGGAAGAGTCCTGTGCGTTATCCGCGGGACGAAGGAGGCCAGCATGCCCGCCGAAGTGCTGACGAAGATGGCGCACAGCCGCTGGGCCATGACAGAGCTCCTTCTAACGTGGTTAGAAGTCGAAGCGCGCCACGGTCCATGTAGCTTTCGCCGCCACCCACACCAGCAGAAGCCTTGGCGCGCGCGCGCAGCTGCTCCTCGACTTCCCTCCCGCCATGGAGAAGCTCGACGAGTGGAGAGCCACTATCCAGAGTCTCGTCGGTGTTGCCAGCAAAGACGAGCCATGGCCGGCGGCTCCCTCAGGTCGACGCTCCATCGAGCCACTGCATGCCGGCGGTGGAGGGGCCGGAGGCACCGCGGCCACGGTGCACTCTCCTCCTCCACGCCAGCCACCGCGAATGTCGGTCCGTCGTGATGATGCTCGTGATGACATTTCCATGGCGTCATCCGACCCACGGACCCACCGCGACCAACGCCAGGTTCTTTGGGAGCGAGCCCATGAAGACGCTTGAACCACCATCGAGCGCCGGCGCGATACGTGCCACCAGTCAGACAGGCGGGCGGGGCCCGCTAATGACCACCCAGCATCAGGAGGCTCCAGCGGCCTACCTTACGAGGTGGGTTGCTCAGCCTTTACCCGTGGGCTGCGGCAGTTCCAGTGGCCGTCCCACCGCACGTTCAAGCCCGACTTCAGCGAGAGGTACAATGGCAAGACCCACCCGTCAGAGTTCCTCAGCATCTACACCATCACGATGCAAGCCACTGGAGCTTGTGATGACAAGGTGCTTGCCAATTACTTCCTATTGGCCCTGAAACCCAATGTCATGCCTTGGTTGATGCACTTGCCAATGGATTCCATTTCTTCTTGGTCAGATATGTGCCACGAGTTCGTTGGTGCCTTCACTGGAGGCCACCAAGCTCATGGCTAGGCGAGTGATTTGCATATCATTCCCCAGAAGGAAGGTGAAAACCTGCGCAAGTACATACAGAGGTTCAGCCGAGTGCAATACAACATCCCAGATGTTCATCCGGCCGCCGTGATCAGCGCGTTCTATCAGAATGTGTGTAATCGCAAGATGCGTGAAGAGCTGGCAATGAACAAGGTCAAGGACTTGGCCGAGCTTTACGTTATGGCCGATAGATGCGCCCGGCCTGAAGAGGGAAGGAAGTACCCCGGAGAAGACGCCGGTGCGGAAACTGACTCTACCAACGAAGACACCGCCGCCCCGACGAAGAAGCGCTGGCATCACAACAGGAAACGCAAGGACAAGACCGTGCTTACCGTCGAGGGATCCGACGACACTAGCACCGCTAAGAAGGCCAAGGCAGACGACGCCGGCAAGGAGATTGCCGGGTGCGCCGCTTGCCGGGCCTTGGCGGCTACCGACAAGCCAGGGGGCTCCGACAAGCAATACTGCAAGATCCACCGCACCAAGGTCCATGACCTCCAGAACTGCCGACAGGTCGAGCTGCTTGCCAAAAAGCAAAAGGCCGAGTATGAGAGACGGGACAAGGAGAAGGGTCAGGATGGTGCCGAAGGACCCGGCAAGAAGCGTGGTGGGCAAGGAGGTCGCCGCGGCAAGGATAACAAGCGAGAGAGTCCCGCTCGGGGCCGCGACAAGAAGCAGGAAGACGATGATCATGGCGAGGACGACGATTCTAGCGAGCAAGAGTTTCAGAAGGCTACGGAGGCCATGTGCGTCGATGGTGGCGCCTCGTTGCACACTTCTCACCGCCAGCTCAAGCAGTGGGCGCGTGAGATTATAGCAGCAGAGCCATTATTTGACGCTCAGAAGCCACTGAAGTGGTCCAGCAAGCCCCTCATCTTTGACGCCGAGGACCACTCTGACCGCACAACTGTGGTCGGGTGTTTGCCGTTGTTGGTCTCGCCAACGATATGCAAGCTCAAGGTGAACAAGATGCTGGTTGACGATGGGGCTGGCCTAAACTTGATCTCGCCCATCGTGATCAAAAGGTTGTAAATTACTGATGGAGACCTTGAGGAAACAGGTACGTTTCAAGGGGTCAGTTCGGGGAGGAGCCAGCCGAAGGGAAAGGTCACATTGCCCGTGATGTTTGGAGGTGAGTTAAACTACAGGACGGAGAGGATCGTTTTCAATGTGGCCGAGATCCCCTTGCCCTACAATGGGATCCTCGGCCGCCCGGCGCTAGCCAAGTTCATGGCGGCGTCGCACTATGCCTACAACACACTGAAGATGCCTGGGCCGATGACCATCATCACCTCCCCCTCCGACAAGAAGGATGCACTAATCTGCGCTGACCAACTCTATCGAGAAGCAGTTGCAGTAGCTGCCGCCAAGGCACTTGCTCCTGCCGTTGAAGCCCCGGGGGGAGAAGACCGGCGAGACCTCTCGCACCCACTCCGGCAAGCACACCTCTTTGGAGTGTTGTGCTACCGTCGAGGATGTGCCTGAGAGCTCTACCGGCAAGAGCAAGAAATCCAGAGCTGCACCACCAGAGACCAAGAGATTGTCCGACAAGGAGTATGGCACGGGAGGGGCTTTCACCATAAGCTCCACCCTCGAGAGCAAATATGAAAGCACGCTCATCACTTTCCTGCAGGTGAATGTCGATGTGTTTGCGTGGCAAGCATCCGACATCCCCGGCGTTCCCATGGAAGTGATTGAGCACCACCTTGTTGTCTGTCCCCATGCGCGACCTGTCAAGGAGTGGGTCGGGAAGCAAGCTTTGGAATGACAGGAGTTCATCACAGAGGAGATCAGGAAATTGGAAGCAGCAGGTTTGGTGAGAGGAGTGCTCCATCCGACGTGGTTGGCCAATCCGGTGGTGGTGCGCAAGGCAAATGGGAAGTGGAGGCTGTGTATTGACTACACAGATGTCAATAAAGCTTGTCCTAAGGACCCCTTCTCGTTGCCGTGCATCGACCAGATTGTTGACTCCACGGCCGGGTGTGATCTGTTGTCATTCCTCGACGCCTACTCGGGCTACCACCAGATCTTCATGAGAAGAGAAGACGAATAGAAGGAAGCATTTATCACCCCATGTGGTACGTATTGCTTTTTACGGATGCCTTTCGGGTTGAAGAGTGCTGGTGTGACATTTGCAAGGGCGGTCCAGATTGGTTTTGAGCCCCAGCTACATAGAAATATGGAAGCTTATATGGATGACATAGTTGTCAAAACCAAGGACAAGGAAACCCTTGTACAAGACCTAGAAGAGACGTTTGCCAACCTACGCAAGATCAACCTCAAGCTGGACCCTGAGAAGTGTGTCTTTGGTGTCCCATCAGGAAAACTTCTCGGGTTCTTTGTGTCGCAGCGTGGGATCGAGGCAAACCCAGACAAGATCAAGGCTATTGAGTAGATTGAGGCACCCAAGCGGATCAAGGATGTGCGCCGGCTCATTGGCTGCGTTGCCGCCATGAGCAGATTCATCTCCAAGTCCGCTGAGCGTGCCCTTCCCTTTTTCAAAATCTTGAAGAAGGAAGGCCCAATGGAGTGGACCCCATAGGCCGAGGCGGCGTTGCAGGATCTGAAGAAATACCTTTCCTCTACGCCAATACTAGTTGCGCCTAAACCACAAGAGCCGTTGCTACTATATCTGGCAGCAATGAATCAAGTGGTCAGCACAGAACTAGTGGCACAGAGGGACGTCGACGAAGAGGTAGTGGCAACGGCAGGACCGGTAGATGGCAAGTCGGAGATTCCCCGGGTAGGGCCTGGTGCCGGCAAGGCAAGGCCCCCGGTAGGGTCCGACGCCATCGGGGAAGGGCCCGCGCAGCCAAGTGAAGTGGTGCAGAAGAAGAAGATGATGCAGCACCCGGTTTACTTTGTCAGCTCCCTCTTGCAGGGGGCAGGTCAAGGTACTCCGGTATGCAGAAATTGCTCTTAGGCCTCCTTATGGCCTCGAGGAAGCTGCGTCATTACTTCCAAGCCCACGAGATCACTGTCGTCACCCGCCTCCCGTTGCAACGGATACTGCACAACCCAGATGCAACTGGAAGGATTGTGGAGAGGGCCTTGGAGTTGTCAAGCTTTGGGTTGAAGTTTGAAAGTACTTCGACAATCCAGAGTAGAGTCTTGGTGGAGTTCATTGCAGAATGGACCTCAACGCCCGATGAAGAAATCCAGGAGACCGCTCTCCCCGGCAAGGAAGCAAGTCGCGACTGGACCATGTACTTTGATGGGGCTTTCTCGCTGCAAGGCGCCAGTGGCGGTGTGCTACTTGTCGCGCCCACTGGAGAGCACCTCAAGTATGTGATCCAGATGCACTTTCCCAGGGAGATGTCCACAAACAATACTGCTGAGTACGAGGGGCTGCTTGCCGGTCTCAGGATCGCGGCAGACCTCGGGGTGAAGAAGCTCATCGTCAGGGGTGGTTCGCAGCTTGTCGTCAAAAAAGTTAACAAAGATTATCAGAGTTCGTTGATGGAGGCCTACGTAGATGAGGTGAGGAAGCTGGAGGAGTGCTTCGACGGTATACAAGCGGAGCACGTTCCCCGAGCAGAGAAGGACATCGTTGACTACCTGTCAAAGTGTGCTGCATTCAAGCTACCTATGGAATCAGGTACCTTTTTGCTTCAGTTAACTCAACGATCCATCGAACCATCAACGGAGCAGAACAAGCAGAGGAAATCAGGCCCCGGCAAGTACCTTCCTGCCGAGCCCCCAGGGGCCGCTGGCAAGGGTGTTTTCGCGGATTCCAAGCCCACCAAGGGGTGGTTAGCTCCGACAGGGCGCCGAGCCCTGGCCGTAGAGATGGCTTCCCCCATGGCGGAAGAGATTCCTTTGGTCCTTGTCGTCGAGCCCCAGGCGCCGGCATGGGCACAACATACCGTCCGTTTCCTCCAGACAGGGGAACTTCCTGAGGAGCAGAAGGAGGAGGAAGCAGAAAAAGTAACCCGTCGGTCTGCTTTGTACCAGTTCGTCAATGACGTACTGTACAGAAAAAGACCGAATGGTGTGAAATTGAAGTGCATCCCCTGGGAGGAAGGACTGGAGATGTTGGCAGAGATACATGGAGGCATATGTGGCTCCCACATAGGGTCGAGGGCCCTTGCCGGCAAGGCATTCCGGCAAGGCTTCTTCTGGCCCACCGCCCTCCAGGATGCGATGGTACTAGTAACCAGATGTGAAGCGTGCTAGTTCCATTCGAAGAAGCTTCATCAACCAGCTCAAGCCCTTCAAACAATCCCTCTGTCCTGGCCATTTTCGGTCTGGGGGCTCGACATATTGGGCCCTTTCCCTCGCATTGTCGGGGGATTTGACTACTTGTATGTTGCAATCGACAAGTTCACAAAGTGGTCGGAGGTGGAGGCAGTGAGGAAGGTGACAGCACAGTCAGTCGTCAAGTTCTTCAAGGGACTAGTCTGCCATTTTGGTGTGCCAAACAGAGTCATCACCGACAATGGCACGCAGTTCACAAGCCACACCTTCATGCAGTACACCCAAGACCTCGGCAGCAAGGTCTGTTTCGCTTCCGTGGCACACCCACGGAACAACGGCCATGCGGAGAGGGCAAATGTTGAAGTACTGCGAGGCCTGAGAACAAAGACTTTTGACAAGCTGCACAAAAGCGGAAGGCGCTGGATTGATGAGTTGCCGGCGGTTCTTTGGCCGATCAGAACGACACCAAATCGAGCCATCGGCCAGACACCCTTTTCCCTGGTATATGGGGCAGAAGCAGTTCTCCCCACGGAACTCATATACGGGTCACCTTGAGTGCTTGCTTACGACGAGCTTGAGCAAGAGCGATTGCGGCAAGATGACTAAACGCTCCTTGAGGAAGATCATCTTCGGGCGGCTGTGAGAGCGACACGCTACCAGCAAGCCTTGCACCGCTACCATAGCTGCAAGGTTCATGCCCGAAGCTTTGAGGAAGGCGACCTTATTCTTCGGCGTGTTCAGTCAGCCAAGAATTCCAACAAGTTGACGCCAAAGTGGGAAGGCCCTTATCGGGTAAAACGAGTCGCCAGGCCCGGCGCAGTCCGCCTGGAGACCGAAGATGCTGTCCTAGTGAGCAATTCCTGGAACATCGAACATCTTCGCAAGTTTTACCTGTAAGGCGCGGTTGTCGGGCCTCCCGGCAAACCACCTTTTGTACAAGCCTTGTCGGCAACGCATGTAACCCTCTGTACAAAGCCAGGCGCAGACCCTAAGCATAAATAAACGAAGCGCTGGCGCCCTAAGTTATAGCATGCATGTTGGGTTAAGTCCCTCCCTCGGTTAGGGTTGATAGTGCTTAGCGGCGACAAACCCCTAGCCTAGAGGTCGAGTATGCGTTTTTCTGTCTCCTTTGGTTCGCATGGCACATGGACACTTCTGTTGAGCCGCTTGGGAGGAAGAGAATGAATAGGCGATCCGGCCCTGGGAAGCCAAGACTGCCGGGGGCTGAAGATACAAGGATCCAACCATGGCAAGCCAAGGTTGTCGGGGGCTGCGGATTCCGATAAGTCTTTTATCCCCCTGTTATGCGTTTCCATATAGAACTGGGACATGTGAAACCTCGTTTATGTTCTTAAAACCACTGTGCTCCCTCATTCCTGTTACCAAGAGCTACCTCCTGGGTCGGGATTTGGTAGTAGTCGCGGTGGCGAGGAGATGAACGAGGGTCCTTACTCTACTTCGCCCCTGCCTCCGCCAAGAGCGCGAGAATGGTCGGCTGAACTGGGGGGACGGAAAGGCTTGTTGCCGGGCGACAATGTTTATCTTAAAAATAACAGGGATTCATCCTTGGCATGGGCCTCGCTCACGCACAAAGAACCCGGCAAGCACCCCTTTTTCATTAAAAACATCCCATATAGGTATAGTTCATACGGAATTAAAAACATGAGCAAGGGGATAACAAGTCTTAAAATTAACAAGTGCCCGCAGACTTACAAACTAAAAAAAAGATAAGATGCCCGTAATCCTTTTCTTGTCCCTCTCCTCAGAAGGTGGAACAAGAGGGCAGGAGGGCGAAAAGAGCGCCTAGGCGAGGTGCGAGGAGCAGAAGGCACCAAGAGAATGTCCCGGTGCCGGGAGGGGAGCTGGAAGATGAGGCAGCGGTCCGACATTACGCGATGAAGGCATCGGTGCCCATGTACTATGACTTAACGGCTGCTGAGGGAGTCCTGGATTAGGGGGTGTCCGGATGGCCGGACTATACCTTCATCCGGACTCCTGGACTATGAAGATACAAGATTGAAGACTTTGTCCCGTGTCCGGAAAGGACTTTCCTTGGCGTGGAAGGCAAGCTTGGCGATATGGATATGTAGATCTCCTACCATTGTAACCGACTTTGTGTAACCCTAACCCTCTTCGGTGTCTATATAAACCAGAGGGTTTTAGTCCGTAGGACAACACACACAACAACAATCATACCATAGGCTAGCTTCTAGGGTTTAGCCTCTCCGATCTCATGGTAGATCTACTCTTGTACTACCCATATCATCAATATTAATCAAGCAGGACGTAGGGTTTCACCTCCATCGAGAGGGCCCGAACCTGGGTAAAACTTAGTGTCCCTTGCCTCCTGTTACCATCCGGCCTAGACGCACAGTTCGGGACCCCCTACCCGAGATCCGCCGGTTTTGACACCGATATTGGTGCTTTCATTGAGAGTTCCTCTGTGTCGTCGCCGTCAGGCTTGATGGCTCCTACAATCATCAATGGCGATGTAGTCCAGGGTGAGACCTTCTGTAACGCCCCGAGACCGATGTGCCAGGTGTCCTCCAGTTATTCGCTGCTGTTGCCTTGTCATTGCTCGTGTGTCATGCATTGCATATCATATCATCATGTGCATTGTCATATTCATGCATGTTGTATTGTTGCATGCTCCATGTGTGGTTCTTGCACCATCACTCCTCCTTCCTTTCCTTTCTTCCATTTCTTCAAGTGCCATTTTCCCTTCTCTTTTGATGTTCATCTTTCCCCAATACTCTAACACCATGTACCTAGCCTCTCTGTCAAATTTCATCTCTATTGGAATTGTTTTGGTTAGTGTTTAAAATGGTTCAAGTTTGAATTTAATTCAAACTTGAATTATTTTTACTTCCTTTAAAAATCTTCAAACAAATTTTGTTAGATAGAGCACATTTTCAGAATCATGAGAATATTTTTATATTTCTCTAGCTCCTCTCCTTTTCCCCCGCTCTTTACTTTTTGTATTTCTGTCTAAAAAATGGAAAAGAAAAGAAAGAGGCAGAAGCAGTACCACCAGGCCAGCCCAGCCTGCCAACCACCTCCAACTCTGGTAATTCCACCTCCACGTAGCATATTTTTTACCCTGGGCCTGCCTGTTAACCTCTCTCCCCTCACCTTTTCTTCCTCCTCTCGATTGCTGTCCTTCTCACAGTAAAAGAGGGAGGCAGCACGCACAAGGCCACCGTGGCCACCACGGTGCCCACACTTCCCCTATAAAGCCAGCTCTTCGCCCCTAGGGTTTCCCTTCTTTCCCTCTCCTCCCTCCGCCGCCACCGCAGGTGAGCCACCCAACATAGCCATCGCCTCTTCCACCAGAGAGCTCCCGGAGCAGTTCCATGGCTCCGCCGCGGCCATAGCCCTCCTCCACCATTGTCTTCGCTCCTGGTCGGCTCGCCTATGTCGTCTTCTTCGTCTTCAATCAAGGCCAGGAGCTGGAAGAACCCAAGGCCGACGCGATCGACTCCCTCCAGGCCTCCACGACGTCATCTTCCTCTGCTTCATCTTCTTCATGGTCCAGAGTAGCGCCAAGTTCAGCGAGCCCCGTCATCCCTCCGTCCATCTCTCGCCGAGCCGAGGACCCGAGCGTGTTCTTGGTGAGCATGCGCGCCTTCCCAGTCATTGTTTCCCCTCGATTGCATCCTGTTACGCATGTTCCATGTGATTCCCGAGCTTGACTCCATCAGACCTCGTCACCGGCGAGGAGTCCGGCCTCTTTCCGTCTCGAGCCTGACGTAGTAGGTTCCGCTTGTCGCGTAGGGCTCATCCAGCTTAGATTCGCGCCACTTTGACCTGTGTTTCTTCGAGTTCAAGTATGGCCTCGCTGCCTCTGTTTCCTCAACGCTGGCAACGCCTCCATCGTCACTTGGTGCTATGCGAGACATGCAGGAGTTTGGGTCCCCGTTGTGGTTCATTTGCGCACCTCAGCCGTAGCTTTTGGTCACCGGAGCTTCCTCTGACGAGCTCCTTCGCCGTCCCGCTCGCATGCGCCAGAGGCTCCCTTGTTTTCTCTGCTCCTCGCTTGCGCACACGCCCATGCGCATCTTCTGTGAACCAGCCGGCAACCATGGCCGTAGCCATGTCCAGCTAGTCCGGCCTCACGCGAGCCCCTGCATGCATCGCAACCTCACCAAGATCCGCACCCCCGCCGCCGCTCTCTAGCCTCAACCGTCGCTGCTTTGCTCGCCATTGTCGCCGGCGATCTCCGTGCCACCATGGAGGGCCAAGGTTCGCCTTTCTTGGTGGTCTTATGACGTTTATCTGCATCTATGCCAAACACACAACAGTAGCGCAGTGGATCAGGCCACAGACTTCTACCAGGGAGACCCGGGTTCGAACCTCATCAGGGACATTTAGCCCCTTCAATTTTTGCCTTTGTTGCCTCTATGACAGTGGGACCCCACTCGTCATCCTCTCTATCCACACACCCCTTTCCACAACCACTTGGGTCGCTGCACTGTTTTGCTTCTCGGCCGCGTATGTGTTTTTTTTCTGCTCTGTGATTTTAGCATTTTCCAGTGCATACATATTTACAGGAAATGCCACTTCTTTAAGATGCTAATAACCAAATATCCATGCATCTAAATAAAACATTTCATATATGTAAAATGCCTAGAATTTTGTCTAGTTTCATAATATGCAACTTTTATCCATGTTTAAAATGTTTAAAATGTTGTTCGTGTATTTTTGTCCATATGCCATGCTAAAATGCTTTATTTCATAACTAAATAACCGTAACTTGGAATTTCATAAACTTCATATGTAATTGGGGTGGAAAAATGCCTAGTTTATCATGGTGGCTTTACTTTGCATGTTTAATAACTCTAAAATTGTGTTTAGGACAGATCAGTACCAAACCTAATATATACATATGGGGATTTACCGGAATTGTTGTTCGTTGCTTCTGGCCTCATTTAAACTTGCCTAGATAGGTAGTTTTCATTTGCTTCACTCTCTTGCCATGTTTAACAACATTTAATATTGTTGAGTACATAAACGAGATTGAACTAAATAACCAAATGTGGTGTTTCGTCAATATGCAACAGAGTTGCATAATGAGCTCCACTTAATTTGTAGGATTGTTTGTGCACTTTGCCATGCCATGCTTCATTAAACCGGACATGCATCATACTTGTTTGCGCATCGTGCCATGTTGATGTGTTGGTTGTTTACTATGTTGCTTGCTTCTTCCCGGTGTTGCTTCTTCTCGGTATTCCGGTAACGTCGCATTTGTGAGGATTCGTTCAACTACGTCCGTTTGTCTTCTTCATGGACGCCTTCTTCTTCCTTGCAGGATTTCAGGCAAGATGACCATACCCTCGAAATCACTTCTATCTTTGCTTGCTAGATGCTCGCTCTTTTGCTATGCCTATGCTGCGATACCTACCACTTGCTTATCATGCCTCCCATATTGTGAACCAAGCCTCTAACCCACCTTGTCCTAGCAAACCGTTGTTTGGCTATGTTACCGCTTTGCTCAGCCCCTCTTATAGCATTGTTAGTTGCATGTGAAGATTGAAGTTTGTTCCTTGTTGGAACATGGAGATGTTGGTCCTTGTTGGAACATATTTACTTGTTGGGATATCACAATATATCTTATTTAATTAATGCATCTATATACTTGGTAAAGGGTGGAAGGCTCGGCCTTATGCCTGGTGTTTTGTTCCACTCTTGCCGCCCTAGTTTCTGTCATATCGGTGTTATGTTCCCGGATTTTGCGTTCCTTACGCGGTTGGGTAATAATGGGAACCCCTTGACAGTTCGCCTTGAATAAAACTCCTCCAGCAATGCCCAACCTTGGTTTTACCATTTGCACTAACAACCTACCACCTTCCCTTGGGTTCTGCAGACTCAAGGGTCATCTTTATTCTAAGCCCCCCGGGCCAGTGCTCCTCTGAGTGTTGGTCCGAACTAGAGTCCTGTGCGGCGCCCCCTCAGGGAAACTCGAGGTTTGGTTTTAGTTGTATGGAGAGCTCATCTGAGTGTGCCCTGATCACGAGATATGTGCAGCTCCTATCGGGATTTGTCGGCACATTCGGGCGGTGTTGCTGGTTTAGTTTTACCATTGTCGAAATGTCTTGTAACTGGGATTCCGAGTCTGATCGGGTCTTCCCGCTAGAAGGAATATCCTTCGTTGACCGTGAGAGCTTGTGATGGGCTAAGTTGGGACACCCCTGCAGGGATTTGAACTTTCGAAAGCCGTGCCCACAGTTATGGGCAGACGGGAATTTGTTAACGTCCGGTTATAGAAAACCTGAAGTTGACCTTAATTAAAATGCATCAACCGTGTGTGTAACCGTGATGGTCTCTTTCCGGCGGAGTCCGGGAAGTGAACACGGTGTTGGAGTTATGCTTGACGTAGGTTGTTCTAGGATCACTTCTTGATCATAGTTTCTCGATCGTGCTTTGCCTTCTCTTCTCGCTCTCATTTGCGTATGTTAGCCACCATATATGCTAGTCGCTTGCTGCAGCTCCACCTCATACTTTTACCCTACCTGTAAGCTTAAATAGTCTTGATCATGAGGGTGCGAGATTGCTGAGTCCCTGTGACTCACAGATACTTCCAAAACCAGTTTGCAGGTGCCGATGAGTCCGTGCAGATGACACCACCAAGCTCAGGAGGAGCTCGATGAAGATCTTGTCCTTTGTGTTGTTTCGTTTCCAGTTGATCAGTAGTGGAGCCCAGTTGGGGTCGATCGGGGATCTGTGTAGCATTTGGGGTAGTATTCTTTATTTTGGTTCCGTAGTCGGACCTTGATTGTATTTGGATGTTGTAATGCTTTATTCATGTATTTGTGTGAAGTGGCGATTGTAAGCCAACTATGTATCTCTTTCCCTTATGTATTACATGGGTTGTGTGAAGATTACCCCACTTGCGACATTGCTTTCAATGCGGTTATGCCTCTAAGTCGTGCTTCGACACGTGGGAGATATAGCCACATCGAGGGCGTTACAAGTTGGTAATCAGAGCCTTCCCCGACCTTAGGAGCCCCTTGCTTGATCGAATCGCTGGCGTTATTGAGTCTAGAAAAATGTTTTGAGTCATTTAGGAATTATATATCGGAGAGTTAGGACTTCTTTTTACTCCTCAGTCCCTTCGTCGCTCTGGTAAGGCATCCTGACGTTGAGTTTACACTCTTCTCTTCTCAAATTTCTCTAAAAAAAATTTAGGATCACGCAGGTATCTTGGAATCGTTCCGATCGATTTGTGACGAGAACATTGTTCTTGGTGCCTCCTGTCATTTAGGGGTTGTGGCAGTGTCCCGGGGAGTTGAGCTCCGAGGTGTTGTCGTCACAATTTTATCGTTGCAGTTCTGGAATACCTGAGTTTAGTACGCCGACATCGAAAATCTCTTTTATGAAGTTGTTGGTGAGATAACCTCGATGCCACCCAGTACTGGGGCGGGAGTTCGGGAGTATTGCCATAACTTGTATACCGGATGCTTTTCGAAGGTTGAGGTAGATGATTTCCGAAGGTTTCTTGGTTATGTGTTGAAGGATGGATACAGCTGGATGTAGGATTTGCTAGTTTTGGGTGAGATATTATGCTTCCCATGTATCCCCAACACCTGATTGCATAACTGGAAAATTTCGGGAGTTTATAAGTGGGAATTCAAGAAGATCTTAGGATATCTTTCCGATAGATGTATGATATGAAATTGGGGTTCGACGTCTAGTGGTCCGCCTATTCACAGTTGGTTTTACAGTGGTCTCGTTGTGTCTTAAAGAGTCCTTGGCTATGCCGACTCGGGGACGCTTCGTATGTCATGTGCACTGCCTTGTACATGATGGTGTTGTACGATCGAGCCCGTGTAGGCCCCACCATGAAAACTTCGGACGAAATCTCTATCATATGTTTGTTCCGGCTTATTTTGCAAGCCAATCCTTTGTTTTTGTTTTGAGTTGTGGTATTCGAGTTGCTTCAATGTCAAATGTTGATTCCATACCTGTTCCTAAGCGGTGTTCTCATACTCTGATGTGAAGACTAATCCTTCTTGATAATTGAGATTGTCATGTCAATCCTTTTCAACCCGGCGAGTTTTCTCTTCAACTGGATCCGATCGCTTCAACTTTTGCAAGATCAATTATCAGTTCTTCTCAACGATGTTTGTTTCATCCGTCTCCAAGTTGCCTTTGTTTTTCCCACCCTCCCACCCTTGTTATTTTTCAAGGACTCATATTTCTTAGTCAAGTATCCATTTTATTGATGGGAAGCTTCTCCATTCCTTTTTCGTCAATATTCTTATCCGGTGATTCGCAAGAAGATGCTATCGAAGCTTCAAGTTCGTCTCTCGTCACTCATTTTCTTCTCCGGTGGATTTAATTCAAGCTTTGGTATTGAGCATACTCCTTTTCTTTTGCCCAATGCCCTCTCATACTGGTGCACCTCATAATAATTCACTTCTCGCTATTCATTTGTTCTGGCGTGCTCAAGCTATCTCAAAAGGCTCGTCTTGTCATTCAAGATCCGTTCAACCTATTTCGAGGTTGTTTATCTCATTCAAGCCATTTAATTCAACTGGTGCATTCTCTCTTTTAAATCCTTCAACGGTGTTTCTTTTGAGTGGGCCCTAACCCACAGGTCTTTTCCCAGGATCTTACCTGACTCTTCTTATTTTCCCGGAGCTATCCACAAAATTTCTTTTGAAGTTTGACGTAAGAATGAATTTTTCATCAGTCAAATGCTTTCTCCAAGATCTGTCGAATTCTTTTCATCATTGGCTCAACCTCTTTGTTTTGATTCTTCCAGAGTGTCTAAACAATTCATGGT
Organism: Triticum aestivum; assembly: GCF_018294505.1. NCBI lineage: Eukaryota > Viridiplantae > Streptophyta > Magnoliopsida > Poales > Poaceae > Triticum > Triticum aestivum. Next base: position 268,457,105 of record NC_057800.1, read on the forward strand.
GGTGTTCCTCATCGTCATTCTCTGTGTTTGAAGACCGAATAAGAATTTAACCTCCATATCTTATCCGTTCTCTCAGAGATTCGTGGTTCTAGTTCGAGGCCATCCTCTCTTAATTGTTTTGATTGTGAGAATTCCTTTCACTTATCCAGAGCAATTCAAGATTCTTTTCAGTTTGTTTCTCCGGAGCCCATCATCTCAGAATTTATTCATTCTCAGCTTTCAGCTATGGTTCTCCTAATCTTACCGGTGCTTCGTTCAAGTGATCCCTAATCAGTTCGTGATCCCTTCGTTCTCATGGATCTAGATTCTCTCGAGCATCTTCATTGATTTGCTAATTCTTCCCGGTGTTTCTTTATCTTTTCTTCGTTCATTTTAATTCTTACGGTGGTTCGTTCCAGATTTTTCTTTCTTATCATATCAATTCATTCGTGTTTTCAAATTCTACCGGGGTTTCGTTGAAGGCATTCTCAAGTTGACGCTATATCTATCTTAATCCTTTCTACGAGAATAAGTAGTATGCCAAATCCATTGATTGTCATCAATTTAATTGATGAAGGATAAGCATAATGTAACTCTTATTCTTGTTTCATCCATATGTTAATCTTTTCTCCCGGAGTTGGTTCACGATGATTAAATTCTTGGTTTCAAGTGCTCATCTTTCTTTTCCTGGAGATCCAATCTCTCGCAGTTATATCACCACGAAGCTCCATCTAAATCATCGCAAGGTTTCACCTTGTATTTTCAACTTCTCTTTCTTTCGTTTGATCATTCTTTTGTTTACCGGAGTTCTTCATGAAGGTTCTACATGATGGTTCATCAAGGATTTATATCCCTTCTCCAAGTGTTCATTGAGATTCTTTTCTAAGAGCTCAAACATTCTTCATCTTGCTATCCGGAGTACAATTCTTTCTTCCGTATCATTGGAGGTGGTTTTACGTCATTCTTGATAATTTGAGTTCATGCTTCATGTTTCACACATTGTTAACAATGAGGTATTTTAAATCCATCATCCTATTCGTTGGAGTTATCTTGGGTTATATTTCACCTAAAGCCTTCCCTAAGGATTGTTGCTATCTATGGTGTGTATAAATGACCCAATTTCTTCATTTATCTCTCCTGGTGAAATAGTTTCTCGTCTCCGTGTTCATATCAACCCAAATCTTTTAGTTTCGTTAGTAGTGGAATTTCTCCTCATAGTTTTGGGGATGTCTTTCATAAGACCATATCAAGCTTATTCTTTTCGTTGTTGGTTTTCCAACAACTCCGTTCGACCCTTCTCCTAAGGATACCTTTTCAAGCTCTTTTGTCGCAGAAGTTGGCATTTTCTTCTACATTTGTTTATCTCAATGATCTAACTTCTATTCTTTTCTTCCGGAGGCATTGTGACGTTGCTCTCTTCGACCCATTATCTTGTTTTGTCAAGATCTTGTTCAATTCCTTTCATTTACAGTCGGAGTGTTGTCCAATTTATATCATTTTTATTCCTTCTCTATCTTGTTTAACCGGAGTGTTGTGTCATTTTTGCTCAAGCTCTTTTCGCCTTATCAAGCCTTTCATCTCTTCTCAACCGGAGTGCCGTCTGAGATCTTTCTTACCCCTTGTTTCATTCATTCATTAGTTCCGAGGCAGTGTGTTGTTGTTCCTTGTTCCTTTTTTCTAACAGACTGTTTTCAACTTCGTTCATCTCCGTTGTATTCTTTTCTCGAAATGGCTTAACCTTTTCAAGGTTCTTTGGTCTCACTCATTAGTCAAAGAAGCAACTTAGTTTTACCTCTCCTCTTTCTCTTCCGTTTTGTCCCTCCAGTGCCACCCTAGATCTCGGGACGAGATCCTCTCATAGTGGTGGAGTGTTGTAACGCCCCGAGACCGATGTGCCAGGTGTCCTCCAGTTATTCGCTGTTGTTGCCTTGTCATTGCTTGCGTGTCATGCATTGCATATCATATCATCATGTGCATTGTCATATTCATGCATGTTGTATTGTTGCATGCTCCATGTGTGGTTCTTGCACCATCACTCCTCCTTCCTTTCCTTTCTTCCATTTCTGCAAGTGCCATTTTCCCTTCTCTTTTGATGTTCATCTTTTCCCCAATATTCTAACACCATGTACCTAGCCTCTCTATCAAATTTCATCTCTATTGGAATTGTTTTGGTTAGGGTTTAAAATGGTTCAAGTTTGAATTTAATTCAAACTTGAATTATTTTTACTTCCTTTAAAAATCTCCAAACAAATTTTGTTAGATAGAGCACATTTTCAGGATCATGAGAATATTTTTTATATTTCTCTAGCTCCTCTCCTTTTCCCCTGCTCTTTCCTTTTTGTATTTCTGTCTAAAGAAATGGAAAAGAAAAGAAAGAGGCAGAAGCAGTACCACCAGGCCAGCCCAGCCCGCCAACCACCTCCCACTCTGGTAATTCCACCTCCACGTAGCATATTTTTTTACCCTGGGCCCGCCTGTCAACCTCTCTCCCCTCACCTTTTCTTCCTCCTCTCGATTGCTGTCCTTCTCACAGTAAAAGAGGGAGGCAGCACGCACAAGGCCACCGTGGCCACCACGGTGCCCACGCTTCCCCTATAAAGCCAGCGCTTCGCCCCTAGGGTTTCCCTTCTTTCCCTCTCCTCCCTCCGCCGCCGCCGCAGGTGAGCCACCCAACATAGCCGTTGCCTCTTCCACCAGAGAGCTCCCGGAGCAGTTCCATGGCTCCGCCGCGGCCATAGCCCTCCTCCGCCATTGTCTTCGCTCCTGGTCGGCTCGCCTATGTCGTCTTCTTCATCTTCAATCAAGGCCAGGAGCTGGAAGGACCCAAAGCCGATGCGGTCGACTCCCTCCAGGACTCCACGACGTCATCTTCCTCCGCTTCATCTTCTTCATGGTCCAGAGTAGCACCAAGTTCAGCGAGCCCCGTCATCCCTCCGTCCATCTCTCGCCGAGCCGAGCACCCGAGCGTGTTCGTGGTGAGCATCCGCACCTTCCCAGTCATTGTTTCCCCTCGATTGCATCCTGTTACGCGTGTTCCATGTGATTCCCGAGCTCGACTCCGTCGGACCTCGTCACCAGCGAGGAGTCCGGCCTCTTTCCATCTCGAGCCTGACGTAGTAGGTTCCGCTTGTCGCGTAGGGCTCATCCAGCTTAGATTCGCGCCACTTCAACCTGTGTTTCTTCGAGTTCAAGTATGGCCTCGCCGCCTCTGTTTCCTCAACGCCGACGATGCCTCCATGGTCACTTGGTGCTGTGCGAGACATGCGGGAGTTCGGGTCCCCGTTGCAGTTCATTTGCGCACCTCAGCCGTAGCTTTTGGTCGCCGGAGTTTCCTCTGACGAGCTCCTTCGCCGTCCCGCTCGCATGCGCCAGAGGCTCCCTTGTTTTCTCTGCTCCTCGCTTGCGCCCACGCCCACGCGCATCTTCTCTGAACTAGCCGGCAACCATGGCTGTAGCCATGTCCAGCTAGTCCGGCCTCACGCGAGCCCCTGCATGCATCGCAACCTCACCAAGATCCGCACCCCCGCCGCCGCTCTCTAGCCTCAACCGTCGCTGCTTTGCTCGCCATCGTCGCTGGCGATCTCCGTGCCACCATGGAGGGCCAAGGTCCACCTTTCTTGGTGGTCTTATGACGTTTATCTGCATCTATGCCAAACACATAGCAGTAGCGCAGTGGATCAGGCCACAGACTTCTACCAGGGAGACCCGGGTTCGAACCTCATCAGGGACATTTAGCCCCCTCAATTTTTGCCTTTGTTGCCTCTATGACAGTGGGACCCCACTCGTCATCCTCTCTATCCACACACCCCTTTCCACAACCACTTGGGTCGCTGCACTGTTTTGCTTCTCGGCCGCGTATGTGTTTTTTTCTGCTCTGTGATTTTAGCATTTTCCAGTGCATACATATTTACAGGAAATGCCACTTCTTTAAGATGCTAATAACAAATATCCATGCATCTAAATAAAACATTTCATATATGTAAAATGCCTAGAATTTTGTCTAGTTTCATAATATGCAACTTTTATCCATGTTTAAAATGTTTAAAATGCTGTTCGTGTATTTTTTGTTCATATGCCATGCTAAAATGCTTTATTTCATAACTAAATAACCGTAGTTTGGAATTTCATAAACTTTATATGTAATTGGGGTGCAAAAATGCCTAGTTTATCATGGTGGCTTTACTTTGCATGTTTAATAACTCTAAAATTGTGTTTAGGACAGATCAGTACCAAACCTAATATATACATATGGGGATTTACCGAAATTGTTGTTCGTTGCTTCCAGCCTCATTTAAACTTGCCTAGATAGGTAGTTTTCATTTGCTTCACTCTCTTGCCATGTTTAACAACATTTAATATTGTTGAGTGCATAAACGAGATTGAACTAAATAACCAAATGTGGTGTTTCGTCAATATGCAACAGAGTTGCATAATGAGCTCCACTTAATTTGTAGGATTGTTGGTGCACTTTGCCATGCCATGCTTCATTAAACCGGACATGCATCATACTTGTTTGCGCATCGTGCCATGTTGATGTGTTGGTTGTTTACTATGTTGCTTGCTTCTTTCCGGTGTTGCTTCTTCTCGGTATTCCGGTAACGTCGCGTTTGTGAGGATTCGTTCAACTACGTCCGTTTGTCTTCTTCATGGACGCCTTCTTCTTCCTTGCGGGATTTCAGGCAAGATGACCATACCCTCGAAATCACTTCTATCTTTGCTTGCTAGATGCTCGCTCTTTTGCTATGCCTATGTTGCGATACCTACCACTTGCTTATCATGCCTCCCATATTGTGAACCAAGCCTCTAACCCACCTTGTCCTAGCAAACCTTTGTTTGGCTATGTTACCGCTTTGCTCAGCCCCTCTTATAGCGTTGTTAGTTGCATGTGAAGATTGAAGTTTGTTCCTTGTTGGAACATGGAGATGTTGGTCCTTGTTGGAACATATTTACTTGTTGGGATATCACAATATATCTTATTTAATTAATGCATCTATATACTTGGTAAAGGGTGGAAGGATCGGCCTTATGCCTGGTGTTTTGTTCCACTCTTGCCGCCCTAGTTTCCGTCATATCGGTGTTATGTTCCTGGATTTTGCGTTCCTTACGCGGTTGGGTAATAATGGGAACCCCTTGACAGTTCGCCTTGAATAAAACTCCTCCAGCAATGCCCAACCTTGGTTTTACCATTTGCACTAACAACCTACCACCTTCCCTTGGGTTCTGCAGACTCAAGGGTCATCTTTATTCTAAGCCCCCCGGGCCAGTGCTCCTCTGAGTGTTGGTCCGAAATAGAGTCTTGTGCGGCGCCCCCTCAGGGAAACTCGAGGTTTGGTTTTAGTTGTATGGAGAGCTCATCTGAGTGTGCCCTGAGAACGAGATATGTGCAACTCCTATCGGGATTTGTCGGCACATTCGGGCGGTGTTGCTGGTTTAGTTTTACCATTCTCGAAATGTTTTGTAACCGGGATTCCGAGTCTGATCGGGTCTTCCCGCTAGAAGGAATATCCTTCTTTGACCGTGAGAGCTTGTGATGGGCTAAGTTGGGACACCCCTGCAGGGATTTGAACTTTTGAAAGCCGTGCCCGCGGTTATGGGCAGATGGGAATTTGTTAACGTCCGGTTGTAGAAAACCTGAAGTTGACCTTAATTAAAATGCATCAACCGCATGTGTAACCGTGATGGTCTCTTTCCGGTGGAGTCCGGGAAGTGAACACGGTGTTGGAGTTATGCTTGACGTAGGTTGTTCTAGGATCACTTCTTGATCATAGTTTCTCGATCGTGCTTTGCCTTCTCTTCTCGCTCTCATTTGCGTATGTTAGCCACCATATATGCTAGTCGCTTGCTGCAGCTCCACCTCATACTTTTACCCTACCTATAAGCTTAAATAGTCTTGATCGCGAGGGTGCGAGATTGCTGAGTCCCCGTGACTCACAGATACTTCCAAAACCAGTTTGCAGGTGACGATGAGTCCGTGCAGATGACACCACCAAGCTCAGGAGGAGCTCGATGAAGATCTTGTCCTTTGTGTTGTTCTGTTTCCAGTGGATCAGTAGTGGAGCCCAGTTGGGGTCGATCGAGGATCTGTGTAGCATTTGGGGTAGTCTTCTTTATTTTGGTTCCGTAGTCGGACCTTGATTGTATTTGGATGTTGTAATGCTTTATTCATGTATTTGTGTGAAGTGGTGATTGTAAGCCAACTATGTATCTCTTTCCCTTATGTATTACATGGGTTGTGTGAAGATTACCCCACTTGCGACATTGCTTTCAATGCGGTTATGCCTCTAAGTCGTGCTTCGACACGTGCGAGATATAGCCGCATCGAGGGCGTTACACCTTCCTCCCCGGACAGATCTTCGTCTTCGGCGGCTTCGTACTGCGGGCCAATTCACTTGGCCATTTGGAGCAGATCGAAAGCTATGCCCCTGGCCGTCAGGTCAGATTTGTAAGCTTAAACTACACGGCTGACATCCGTGGGGACTTGATCTTTGATGGATTCCAGTCACTGCCGAGCACGCCGCACTGTCACGACGAGCATGATCTAGCTCTGCCGCCGAACAGTGCCCTGGAGGCCGCACCTGCATCGGCTTCGACCCTTAATTCAGAGCCAACTGCGCCGATCGAGGATGGGTGGTTGGACGCGCCTCGGGGGCTGTGATCCCAACGGCGATCGAGCCGAACACGAGCCCCGCACTCTGCGAGACTCGTGACTCCAAGGAGCCGGACTCCTCTCCGGACTCCGAACCCTCCGCGCCCCTACCGATCGAATCCGATTGGGCGCTGATCATGGAGTTTACTGCCGCCGACATCTTTCAGCACCCGCCTTTCGGCGATATTCTGAAGACACTGAAGTCTCTCTCTTTATCAGGAGAGCCCTCGCCGGACTACGGTCAGCAAGGTTGGGATTCGGACGATGAAGAAATTCAAAGCCCACCCACCACCCACTTTGTAGCCACTGTCGACGACTAACCGACATGCTCGACTTCGACTCCGAAGACATCGACGGTATGGACGCCGATGAAGGAGACGATGAAGAACCAGCGCCTATCAGGCCCTGGAAAGCCACCTCGTCATATGACATATACATGGTGGACATCCCAGAAGAAGGAGATGGCGATGGAACAACGGAGGCTGACCCCTCCAAGAAACAGCCTAAGCGCCGGCATCAGCGGCGCCGCTCAAAATCCTGCCAAAACAAATACGGTGATTCCAGCACGGGAGATAATAATACTCCGAAAAGTGCCGAAGAAAACCCCCTCCAGCAAGATTTAGCACAGGAGGATGGAGAAACCAGCCCTCATGAGAGAGCGGCAGATAGAGAGGTCGAGGATGATAATTATATGCCTCCCTCCGAAGATGAGGCAAGCCTCGACGACGACGAATTCGTCGTGCCAGAGGATCCCGTCGAGCATGAGAGTTTTCAACGCAGGCTTATGGCCACGGCAAGAAGCCTCAAGAAAAAACAGCAACAACTTAGAGCTGATCAAGATTTGCTAGTCGACAGATGGACTGAAGTCCTTGCGGCCGAAGAGCATAAACTCGAACGCCCCTCCAAGAGCTACCCAAAGCGCAGGTTGCTACCCCGATTAGAGGAGGAAGCACTTGATGCGGCCGACCGGCCACCTCGTGGCCACGACAGAGAGGCCTCACGGCCCTCCATTCAAGCCGCACCCTGTACCAAGGCACGGGAATATGCGCCGGACTTACGAGATATGTTGGAGGACAAGGCAAGGCAAACAAGATCGATCTACGGATCGCGTGGGCGCCCCACAACTTGAGACGGTAACCGTCACGCCGGCCACAAATTCGGCAGGGCCGAACACAATAGACAAAGCTCATTGGAGCTACATCATGATATAGCCCAGTACAGAGGCGCCGCACACCCACTATGCTTCACAGACGAAATAATGGATCATCAAATCCCCGAGGGTTTCAAACCCGTAAATATCGAATCATATGATGGAACAATAGATCCTGCGGTATGGATCGAGGATTATCTCCTTCATATCCACATGGCCCGCGGTGATGATTTCCACGCCATCAAATACCTCCCACTCAAGCTTAAAGGACCAGCTCGGCATTGGCTTAACAGCTTGCCAACAGGATCAACCAGTTGTTGGGAGGACCTGGAAGCCGCATTCCTCGACAATTTCCAGGGCACTATGTGCGACCCCCAGACGCCGATGACCTAAGTCACGTAATTCAGCAGCCAGAGGAATCGGCCAGGCAATTCTGGACATGGTTCCTAACAAAGAAAAATCAAATAGTCGGCTGTCCGGACGCTGAGGCCCTAGCAGCCTTCAAGCACAATATCCGTGACGAGTGGCTTGCCCGGCACCTTGGACAGGAAAAGCCGAACTCTATGGCAGCACTCACGACACTCATGACCCTCTTTTGCGCGGGAGAAGACAGCTGGCTTGCTCATAGCAACAATATGACCAAGAACCCTGGTAATTCGGATACCAGGGACAGTAGTGGCAGGTCGCGTCGCAACAAGCAGAAGCGCCGCATTAATGGCGACAATGCTGAGGATACGGCAGTTAATGCCGGATTCAGAGGCTCTAAATCCGGTCAGCGGAAAAAGCCATTCAAAAGGAATCCTAGGGGCCCGTCCAGTTGGACCGAATACTCGACCGCTTGTGCCAGATACATGGCACCCCCGAAAAGCCGGCCAATCACACCAACAGGGATTGTTGGGTGTTCAAGCAGGCAGGCAAGTTAAACGCCGAAAATGAAGACAAGGGGCTGCATAGCGATGACGACGAGGAGCCCCGGCCGCCGAACAACAGTGGACAGAAGGGTTTTCCCCCACAAGTGCGGACGGTGAACATGATATACGCAACCCACGTCCCCAAAAGGGAGCGGAAGCGCGCGTTAAGGGACGTATACGCGGTAGAGCCAGTCGCCCCAAAGTTCAACCCATGGTCCTCCTGCCCGATCACCTTTGATCGAAGGGACCATCCCACTAGCATCCGTCATGGCGGATTCGCCGCATTGGTTCTAGACCCAATTATTGACGGATTTCATCTCACTAGAGTCCTTATGGACGGCGGCAGCAGCCTGAACCTGCTTTACCAGGATACAGTGCGGAAAATGGGCATAGATCCCTCGAGGATTAAGCCCACCAAAACGACCTTTAAAGGCGTAATACCAGGTGTAGAGGCCAACTGTACAGGCTCAGTCACACTTGAAGTGGTCTTCGGATCTCCGGATAATTTCCGAAGCGAGGAGTTAATCTTCGACATAGTCCCATTCCGCAGTGGCTATCACGCACTGCTCGGGCGAACCGCATTCGCCAAGTTCAATGCGGTACCGCACTACGCATACCTTAAGCTCAAAATGCCAGGCCCTCGAGGAGTAATTACGGTCAATAGAAACACCGAACACTCCCTCCGAACGGAGGAGCACACGGCGGCCCTTGCAGCAGAAGTACAAAGCAGCCTCTCCAGGCAGTTCTCCAGTCCGACCATTAAACGACCGGACACCGTCAAGCGCGCCCGAAGTAACCTACAACAAGACCGCCTGGCACGACCCGAGCAGACGTAGCAATGCTGCCCCAACCCCAGCCCTCGCAAAAATGTGATACCAGTACTTCGCGTACATAACTACGCTCTAGAAATACCATGGGTACAGGGGGAGGGGCACCATCACGGCACGCCCGAAACACGGCTTAAACCACACCAGGGGCTGTCGATTTTTTAATTTTCTCTTACTTTTAGGACTCCACTCTTCGGAAGGCCCGTTCGGCAGTTCAATTGCCAAACAAACGATGCAAGAACTAGGGAAGCAGACAAGCCACGCCGCATTACGGAACTCCCAGGTGGTGTCTATCACGAGTAGTATACCTGTTTTCGCATACTATTCCGCAGCTTGCCCCTGGAACGGACACGTTAAATAGTCCAACCTTTTGCTTATTGCATTATTTGTATCGTTCTCCTTTGATCGCAGCCCTCTTTAATAAACAATGCATAGCTTTTGTCTATTTTTGCATTACTCTTTTTTAATATATGTTCCTTAATGACATGTTGCATTCGTACACTTTGGTACAACCAAAATACGCCAGGGGCTTTAGTACCCCTCAATGTGATGTGAGAAGTCCGAACACTTTAACAAGTGCGGCACCCCGAACTTATAGCATTATATGCCTCGGCTCCGAATCATGTCTTGGGTCAATAGTTGGGTTTGCCCGGCTCCTATGTTTTGGTGCCTTATGTTCCGCTATATCAGCTAAGGTAGCACTAGGAGAACCACTGCGATTGTGCCCCAGTTGAGCTGGGTCAAGCACCTCAGTGGAGAAAGCTAAAACTGACTGTTATGATGAAGCGAGAGCTGGTCGCTGTTCAAGAGGTTTTTCGAGTCCCTAAAGACTTATGCCGCTTAGAGCGAGGAGCCGGCTCTGTCCGGCCAAGGCGTGGATAGCGCCCCGAACTCGGTCCTCCGAATACCAGGGGCTTCGCCGAAATTTAAAATTATAGAATTCTATGGCTAAGTGAGAGTGTTCACGCATTATAGTCCGATTGCCTTGTTCGTTGGGCTGAGCGCCTCCCTCGAAGGACCCAAACATGGGAAGAAGAGCGCTCAGGTTTATCCCCGAACACCCCAGCACTAGTGGCACGGGGGCAGAAGCCGACGACTTGCCATCTCTCAGAATTGATAAACAGCCGCACAGAAGGTAATATTTTAAATTCCAACAGCATTGCTTAGCGCATATGAACAAGTTTTCAGCGCACAGGACAAAACGAGCAAGTTTCACTCAAAAATTACATCCCTAGAACATTCATCCGCCACAAGGCAGGCACCCTTCAGAACATCCTTATAATAATTCTCGGGCTTGCGATGCTCTTTCCCCGGCGGTGGCCCGTCCTTCACAAGCTTCTCAGCATCCAGCTTGCCCCAGTGCACCTTAGCACGGGCAAGGGCCCTACGGGCACCTTCAATGCAGACGGAGCGCTTGATGACTTCGAGCCTTGGACAGGCCTCCACCAGCCGCCGCACCAGCCCGAAATAGCTCCCAGGCAGAGCCCCTCCAGGCCACAGCCGAACTATGAGGCCCTTCATGGCCTGTTCGGCCGCCTTGTGGAGCTCGACCAGTTGCTTCAGCTGGTCGCTCAGGGGCACGGGGTGTCCGGCCTCAGCATACTGAGACCAGAACACCTTCTCTGTCGAGCTGCCCTCCTCGGCTCGATAGAATGCGGCGGCATCGGACACACTCCGGGGAAGATCTGCGAACGCTCCTGGAGAGCTCCGGATTCGGGTAAGTAACAAGTAACTCACGTTTATGTGTTTGCTTTGCATAAAGAATGCCTTACCCGCCGCTATCTTCTTCACCTCATCCAACTCCTGGAGGGTCTTCTGGGATTCGGCCTTGGCAGACTTGGCATTTTCAATAGCCACCGCGAGCTCGGACGCTCGCGTCTTTGAGTCAAGCTCCAAACTCTCATGTTTTTCCATGAGAGCCTGGAGCTCTTGCCGTACCTTGCCAACCTCGGCCTCATACTTCTCCCGCTCGGTGCGCTCCGTGGCCGCCCTCTTCTCGCCTCGACCAGCGCTTGCTTAAGGGTCGCCACCTCAGACGTGGCCCCTACAATAGCCACGATAATCCTGTCATTTTTTGCAATTGCACCTTTTTATATATATTTAAACAAGGTATTTCTTACCTTCATTGTCCTCGAGCTGCTTCTTGGCACGCCCGAGCTCTTGCTCGGACCGCTCGAGGTTCTGCTTTAGCGTGTCCACTTCCGCAGTCAGTGCGGCGGACGCAAGCAGAGAAGCCTGCATACGCATATTGACTCCTTTTTGTTAGACTCCTGCGAATTTTATTTGATCCTCTATTCGGCTTTTCTTCCCGAACGCCAAACAGAGCATCAGGGGCTACTGTCTATGCGGTAATATTATTTACACATTCTTTACTTACCTCAAAGCCTGTTAAAAGGCTAGTACAAGCTTCAGTCAGTCCGCTCTTGGCGGACTGAACCTTCTGGACCACCGCACTCATAATGGTGCGGTGCTCCTCGTCGATGGAGGCGCCTTGGAGCGCCTCCAACAGATTGTCCGGCGCCTCCGGTTGGACGGGGGTCACCGGCACGGTGGGCTTGCTCCTCTTGGAAGGAGGTCCCCCGCCGGACTCTGGAACCTTTGAAGGTTCCGGAGCGGTGTCCGGCCTAGAGCCGGACTTGGAGCCCTGGGGGGTTTCATCCCCTTTACTCCTGGAGTCCGGGAGGTCGCCTTGCGGCGCCTCCAGGACCACCTCCTCCCGGCTTGGAACCTGTTGGGACAACACTTCGGTGTCGTCCGTAGGGCGGGGGGAGGAAGCCGTCGGAAGCGAGTTCACATCCGACGAGTCCAGTGAGCCGCTCGACGACGCGTCGAGCCGGTCTTTGGGTGGGCTGCATAAACATATTCGACATAAGGGAAAGTTGTGGAATAAACGAATACTATGAATTACTCTGGTATCTGGATACTTACGATTTTGCCAGGGGCTTGGCCCTGGGCGGCCACTCCTCTCCGCCATCGTCGGCGTCGGTGGAGTAGTCCGGAGGAAGGGTTTTCCCCTTCTTGGACCCTCCGGCCTCCCCAGAGAGGGCGGCCTTCCTTTTCTTCTCTCCTCCCGCTGGAGGGGGAGAGGTCTCTTCTTCTTCCTCCTCATCTTCACGGGAGGAATGCGCCTCGGAACCATCGGATGATGGATCCGACACCTCTTGGCGCCGGGCACTCTTTCGAGTCCCCATGGCCTTTTTTGCGGCCTTCTTCTCCGGCACCACATAGGGTGCCGGAACCAGCAGCTTCGCCAAGCGAGCGTCTGCTGGGCCTTCGGGCAAAGGAGCCGGACAATTGATCTGTCCGGACGTCACCTGCCAATCCTGTCAAAGGTAAGGGAGCTTAGATCCCGCATGGAGTCAAACTATGAAAAACCGATACCCTGTAAAAGGAAAAACAGCTTACCGCGTGAGCATGACGCTGCGTACTGAATCCACGATCGTCGGTGGCAGATGCGGGGGCCTCGGCGCCCTTGAAAAGCACCTTCCAGGCATCTTCGTATGTCGTGTCGAAGAGCCTGCTCAGAGTTTGGTGCCGCGCCGGATCGAACTCCCACAGGTTGAAAGCCCATTGTTGACACGGGAGGATCAGGCGGATGAGCATAACCTGGACTATGTTGACAAGTTTGAACTTCTTGTCCACCAGGGTTTGGACGCATGTTTGGAGTCCGGTCAGCTCTCCTTTTTTACCCCACGACAGGCCCGTCTCCTTCCATGAGGTGAGCCGCGTAGGGGGTCCGGATCGAAACTCGGGGGCTGCGACCCATTCGGGGTCGCGCGGCTCGGTGATGTAAAACCACCCCGATTGCCACCCCTTCAGGGTCTCCACAAAGGAGCCCTCGAGCCATAAGACGTTGGCCATCTTGCCCACCATGGCGCCTCCGCACTCCGCCTGGTTGCCGCGCACCACCTTCGGCTTGACATTGAAAGTCTTGAGCCATAGGCCGAAATGGGGGCGGATGCGGAGGAAAGCCTCGCACACGACGATAAACGCCGAGATGTTGAGGACAAAGTTCAAGGCCAGATCGTGGAAATCCAGGCCATAGTAGAACATGAGCCCCCAGACAAATGGGTGAAGAGGGAAGCCCGGTCCGTGGAGGAAATGGGGGAGGAACACCACCCTCTCATGGGGCCTAGGGGTGGGGATGAGCTGCCCCTTTTCGGGAAGCCGGTACACAATGTCGTTAGACAAGTATCCGGCCTTCCTCAGTTTTTTGATGTGTCCCTCTGTGATGGAGGATACCATCCACATGCCTCCCGCTCCGGACATGGCTGGAGAAGGTTGAGGTGGGGAGTGCGGACTTGGGCGTTGGAGCTCGAGTGCGCGAGAATGGATAAGCAAGGGAGGAAGAAGGCGTAGGTGAAAAGGTGGATCCTTATCCCCTTATATGGGTGGACGCAACTACGTGTCCCCACCAGCCTGGTAAAACTCGCTTATCTCCAAGCGCCGTAATCAATGGTGTGGTTGGGTTACCCACGCCCGTATTGATGAGAATCCCGGAACAAGGGGACACGATCTCTGCTTTAACAAGACGTGCCAAGGAAACCGCCTCGCATGACGCGCTGAGGTGGGATAATGAAATGACTCGGATAAAGGCTTGGCCGTGGTGTGTCACACTACGGAATACGTCAGCAGATTAGATTTGTGTAAATATTATTCTCTCTATGGCAATATGTGGAAACTTATTTTGCAGAGCCGGACACTATCTTTGTGTTCAAAATCTTCTATGAAGTACTTGGAGGAGGAACCCGCCTTGCAATGCCGAAGACAATCTGCGCGCCGGACTCGTCGTCATTGAAGCCTGGTTCAGGGGCTACTGAGGGAGTCCTGGATTAGGGGGTGTCCGGATGGCCGGACTATACCTTCAGCCGGACTCCTGGACTATGAAGATACAAGATTGAAGACTTCGTCCCGTGTCCGGAAGGGACTTTCCTTGGCGTGGAAGGCAAGCTTGGCGATACGGATATGCAGATCTCCTACCATTGTAACCGACTTTGTGTAACCCTAACCCTCTCTGGTGTCTATATAAACCGGAGGGTTTTAGTCCGTAGGACAACACACACAACAACAATCATACCATAGGCTAGCTTCTAGGGTTTAGCCTCTCTGATCTCGTGGTAGATCTACTCTTGTACTACCCATATCATCAATATTAATCAAGCAGGACGTAGGGTTTTAGCTCCATCGAGAGGGCCCGAACCTGGGTAAAACTTTGTGTCCCTTGCCTCCTGTTACCATCCGGCCTAGACGCACAGTTCGGGACCCCCTACCCGAGATCCGCCGGTTTTGACACCGACAGCCGCCACCCGCCTTCTTCGCCTTCTCTGGCCCTCCTACACCAGCCGCCCAAGGAGATGACGGGGAGCGCCCTGATGGAGAGCTTGGCGAGGATGGCCCTTGGCAGGGCGCGTGGTCGAGGGAGGAGCGGTGCGGTCAGTCGAAGTCGGAGTCGGCATCCTGCCGCTCGACTCCCTCATCGCCATTGTCGCTGTCCTCCTCCTCCCTCCCGCTTGAGGAGGAATCTTGATCGTCGAAGGAGCTCTCGATGCAGCACTTCAAGCGAGTTCTGAGATCTCCAAAGACCTTGATGGAGAGCAGGCTGCCCTCCATTAACTTGAAGTAGAGTACATGCCCCGCCGTCAGGCTGTGGATGCGAGTGAACGTCTTCCATCCGCGGCAGAGATACATGAGTTGAGGAGCGGGGATGTCGACGTCGACCCGCGTGGCACCGTTCCCGCAGCCCCTCATGTGCAACCAGAGGGTCTGGGGTGGATTGAGCTCCATCTCCCGAGAAAATGCAGTAGGGAGACGGAGGCGGCGACACGGTGGCCGGTGCAGCCTGATGAAGAACTCGCGGGGCTGGTCCCCGACGTGGCGCTCCGTCAGGGGAGGCATCGCTGGCAGAGGCGAGGCCGATGCGCCGCCCCATCCTCCTCTCCCCCGAGCGCCACGACGACCTCGGCCTCGCCCCTCCCCCTTCCTCTCGTGGCCAGTTCCGCCACCACGATCTCTTGGGGAGGAGGAACGCGCTAACGAGCAACAACCCTCGCCGCCACCGTCGAAGGGCCAGCGCTTCCTCCCGCCATGGCAGATGGAAGAAAGAAGCGAAGGTGGAAGGAGACGGATGATGGAAGAATGTGGAATTCTGCCCCCCTCCCATTCTTATAAAGGGGTGGAGTCGAGGCTTGACCGCCCCACTCGACCAATCCGGTTATCGGGGGCGCAGGGAATCAGGACCGGCCCGCTGCCCCAATCAGTGACGGCCCGGTTTCCCGCCTCCACCTCCTGCCACCTGCATGAGGGACACATGGCGAGCGAGCAGCATTAAAGGGACAGATGAAGTAGCCGCTCCCTACCCCGTGATTGTGGGGCGCGAGCTCCTTGAAAGACCACGACCCGAGTCCACCCAAGTAAATGGGTCGTGCCTCTATGCCTCCCTCCTTTTATGGGGAAGGCGCGGGCCACCTCTTCACCATGATGTGATGCATGCGTACGGAAACCGCCCCATGCATGACCCCACGTCACGCACGACCCTCCACATCACGCGTTTAACGCGGGTCATGGGGAAGCGCAGTGGATGAGAAGTTACTACGGTAAAATCCGCCCCATCTGCCCGCGCACCGTTCTGGACCTAGCCCAAGAACGCGTCACGCTTATGTGTGGCCCAGGCCCGGGGGCTCCTGTCGATGTACGAAAGTAGGGGCTCTCCTTTTGACCCCTTTACTTGTGCACGGGCAGTCAGAGCCACGCGTCACGGACACACTTAGCAGGGCAGAGGAGGGAAGCCGGAGAGAAGCCGAAGCACAAGACAACCAAGGCGATGCCAAGACCAGAAGCACAGGAGGGCAAGAGGGCGAGGTGGACTCCCTCGGCAAGATCCTTGCCGAGGCGCCCCCCCCCCCCCCCCCCCCCGCAGCCCCGGCAAGAGCCTTGCCGGGGCAACTTGCCCAACGCTAGCAGAGTGAGCCACCCTTGAGCCCAAAGGTTTCGAACACCATCAACAACTACGTTGGGACCAAGGCTCGGGAGGCGCCACTGTGGTGACATGCAAATCTTCGTCAAGATCATAAACATATGAGTTCAGATGAGGACCGGAAGATGGCGACCGTCGGCAGGATCCTAGCCGAGGAAACCCACAAGACCCATGGCAAGCGTCTTGCCGGGGACGACTACGACACCACGGCAAGACCCTTGCCGGGCCCCCAGCAAGGCCCTTGCCGAAGACGCCAGCAGGGCCACTGCCAGGCCCACACCAGCCAAGACTCCGCCGCCATTCGCAATCAGTTGCTAGCTCAGCCAGCTGGGCAGGCACCTGCGTGGCAACATGCAGCTTCCAGGCCAAATCAGCAAGCACCTGCGTGGCAGCATGCAGATCTTCGTGAAGGCCCTACCACCGCGCCACCTGAACTGCTTGCCTGCCTACATGGCGCTACATGCATCGCTAGCCTGGGCGCGTGTCGAAGCGAGGCGGAGCGGCGACGGACGGGACGTGCCTCGTTCCCGTCCCCGATAAAGCTAATGGACACCTACATAGCGCATTTAATGCACTTTGTCCTATAATGCCGTGTGATAAGCTCGCGCATTGTAGGCCTTTCCACCTCCTGTGTGCCACTATGGCAACCCCTTTTTCCTATAAAAGGAGGCCCGAGGCGACCAGGAGAGGGATTCGGCTTTTTGGAATGACACAACCACTATAGCTAGTTCAAAAAGCTCAAGAACACTCAATACATCCACCAAAGCAGGACTAGGGTTTTACGCATCCTCGCGGCCCGAACCTGGGTAAACAATCCGTGTGCTAGCTCCGAAACCTGCTCTTCTCACGACCCCGCACCCGCCGACCGTAGAAGGGATCCCAGTGATCCCATAGGTGTCGTTCCCACCGACAACAATATACAAATCTCCTCTCCTAAAGCCTTCGAAGGCTTTGGAATTGTCAGTTTCCATGATCACAACACAACAATACTTGCCAAAGACAACAACCATATCAAGATCACAAAGCATTGAGACAGACATGAGGTTGAACCCCAAGGACTCGACAAGCATGACTTTGTCCATGTGTCGATCCTTTGAGATCGCAACCTTGCCTAGAACCAATACTGTGACGCCCCCGATTCAATCATACACTAATCATACATGCAAACGTGTACGATCAAGATCAGGGACTCACGGGAAGATATCACAACACAACTCTAACAATAAAATAAGTCATACAAGCATCATATTACAAGCCAGGGGCCTCGAGGGCTCGAATACAAGAGCTCGATCATAGACGAGTCAGTGGAAGCAACAATATCTGAGTACAGACATAAGTAAACAAGTTTGCCTTAAGAAGGCTAGCACAAACTGGGATACAGATCGAAAGAGGCGCAGGCCTCCTGCCTGGGATCCTCCTAAACTACTCCTGGTCGTCGTCAGCGGGCTGCACGTAGTAGTGGGCACCTCCCGAGTAGTAGTAGTCGTCGTCGACAGTGGCGTCTGGCTCCTGGGCTCCAACGTCTGGTCGCAGCAATCGAGTATAGAAAGGGGGAAAAGAGGGAGCAAAGCAACCGTGAGTACTCATCCAAAGTACTCGCAAGCAAGGAGCTACACTACATATGTATGCATTGGTATCAAATGGATTAAGGGTATCATATGTGGATTGAACTGCAGAATGCCGGAATAAGAGGGGGATAGCTAGTCCTTTCGAAAACTACGCTTTTGGCCACCTCCATCTTGCAGCATGTAGAAGAGAGTAGATGGTAAGTTCACCAAGTAGCATCATGTAGCATAATCCTACCCGGCGGTCCTCTCCTCGTCGCCCTGTTAGAGAGCGACCACCTGGTTGTATTTGGCACTTGGAAGGGTGTGTTTTATTAAGTATCTAGTTCTAGTTGTCATAAGGTCAAGGTACAACTCCAAGTCACCATGTTACCGAAGATAACGGCTATTCGAATAGATGAATTTCCCTACAGGGGTGCACCACATGACCCAACACGCTCGATCCCATTTGGCCGGACACACTTTCCTGGGTCATGCCCGGCCTCGGAAGATCAACATGTCGCAGGCCTACCTAGGCACAATAGAGAGGTCAGCATGCCGGTCTAAATCCTATGGCGCAGGGGTTTGGGCCCATCGCCCATTGCACACCTGCATGTTGCGAGGGCGGCCGGAAGCAGACCTAGCCTAGCAGGCGTTCCAGTCCAATCCGGCGCGCGCCGCTCAGTCGCTGACGTCACGAAGGCTTCGGCTGATACCATGACGTTGAGTGCCCATAACTGTCCCCACGTAGATGGTTAGTGCGTATAGGCCAGTGGCCAGACTCATATCAAATACCAAGATCTCGTTAAACGTGTTATCTTGAAATAACCACGAACGCCGACCAGGGCCAGGCCCACCTCTCTCCTAGGTGGTCTCAACCTACCCCGTCGCTCCACCACAAAGATCCACTCAGAGGGCCGTCGGGACAAACGTCCTTTCGGACCCAATCCGTGAATCACTCGCGGGTACTCCTACGAGCCGACCCGTCTTTAGTCACCACAAGTATCATATATTATGTATATAAGTATATACCCATGACCACCTCCCGAGTGATCACGGCCCGATAGTATAGCATGGCAGACGGACAAGAATGTAGGGCCACTGATGGAAAACTAGCATCCTATACTAAGCATTAGGATTGCAGGTAAAGGTAGCAACAGTAGTAGCAAGGACAGGCTATGCATCAGGATAGGATTAACGGAAAGCAGTAACATGCTACACTACTCTAATGCAAGCAGTATAGAGAAGAGTAGGCCATATCTGGTGATCACGGGGGGGCTTGCCTGGTTGCTCTGGCAAGAGAGAGGGGTCATCAACACCGTAGTCGCACTGGGTAGCAGCGGCGTCGGTCTCGGTGTCTAGCGAGAGAAGAGGGGGAAGAAATAATAAATATAATGCAAACAAATGCATGACGATGCATGACATGACAAAGCGTGATGCTAGGTGTGCCACCGGTGACCGACGTACCGAAATGAGCGATCGGTCCCATCAAGTTTGCCTGACCAACTCTCTGTTAACTCATTGTTGAAATCGGTCTCACCGAGTTCATGCAATCGGTCACACCGAGATGAGGTTTTACCCTAGCCCTATCACATCGGTCCAACCAAGTTGATCATGTAAATCCCATCGAGATTCCTAACATCCACATTCTGAACTGAATCGGTCTCACCGAGTTCTTCTATTCGGTTTGACCGAGTTGGGTCAATTGTGTGTAACAGTTGTATTTTGTGTGGAGGCTATATATACCCCTCCACCCCCTTCTCTATTCAAGAGAGAGCCATCAGAACGTGCCTACACTTCCACTACTCATTTTCTGAGATAGAACCACCTGCTCATGTGTTGAGACCAAGACATTCCAATCCAACCACAAGAATCTTGGTCTCTAGCCTTCCCCAAGTTGCTTTCCACTCAAGTTATCTTTCCACCATAGTCAAATCTGTGAGAGAGAGTTGAGTGTTGGGGAGACTATCATTTGAAGCACAAGATCAAGGAGTTCATCATCAACACACCATCTATTACCTTTTGGAGAGTGGTGTCTCCTAGATTGGTTAGGTGTCACTTCGGAGCCTCCGACAAGATTGTGGAGTTTAACCAAGGAGTTTGTAAGGGCAAGGAGATCGCCTACTTCGTGAAAATCTACCCGAGTGAGGCAAGTCCTTCATGGGCGATGGCCAAGGTGGGATAGACAAGGTTGCTTCTTCGTGGACCCTTCGTGGGTGGAGCCCTCCATGGACTCGGGCAGCCATTACCCTTCATGGGTTGAAGTCTCCATCAACGTGAACGTACGATAGCACCACCTATCAAAACCATGCCAAAAATCTCTGTTTCTACATTGCGTTTGCCTTCTCCAAACCCTTCCCTTTACCTTCATATGCAATGCTTTACTTTCCGCTGCTACACTCTTAGTATTGCATGTGTAGGTTGATTGCTTGACTTGCGTTAAGTTGCTAAAATTTTCCAAGACATTAAATTGGGAAAAGGCTAGATTTTTATTTGGTCAAGTAGTCTAATCACCCCCGCTCTAGACCTGCTTTCGATCCTAGAGGAGCTTAGGTAGGACTACGACGTGTTGATCTTCCGAGGCCGGGCATGACCCAGGAAAGTGTGTCCGACCAGCGTAATCAAGTGTGTTGGGTAATGTGGTGCACTCCTGGAGGGAAGTTATCTATTTGAATAGTTGTGTCCACGGTAATGGACGCTCGGAGTTGTATCCCGATCTATTACAACTAGAAATGGATACTTGAGACATGTGATGGATATGTTGGCTCCGGGATTGCTTTCTCGCAGGGAGTCGAGGAAGGATCTTTGTGCGTTAATTCTACAACATGCTTGTAATTTAAAATGCTATTCTTTACTCTTCTGAATGCTGCAAGATGCTTGAAGATGCTAGTCTTCAATAGGCTAGGCCTTCCCCTCTATTATGGCATTCTGCAGTTCAGTCCATAGATACATCCCTTCCCTTGATACCAATGCATACTTAGTATAGATCTGATGCTTGCGAGTACTTTGGATGAGTACTCACGGTTGCTTTTCTACCCTTTTTCCACCTTCTTTCTTCTTTTCCGGATGTTGCGATCAGATGATGGATCCTAGGGGCCAGATGCTGCCGCCCCCGTCTACTACTTCTACTACCCCGAGGGTGCCTACTACTGCGTGGAGACTGCTGACGACCAGGAGTAGTTAGGAGGTCCCAGGCAGGAGCCCTTGCCTCTTCGATCGTTGATGTTTGTGCTAGCCTTCTTAAGGCAGACTTGTTTAACTTATGGCTGTACTCAGATATTGGTGCTTCCGCTAACTTTGTGTGTTCAATCTTCTGTATTCGAGCCCTCGAGGCCCCTGGCTTGTAATATGAAGCTTGCATTATTATACATGTGTCTAGAGTTGTGTTGTGATATCTTCCCATGAGTCCCTGATCTTGATCGTACACATTTGTGTGTATGATTAGTGTATGATTGAATCGGGGGCGTCACAAAAAAAAACTAAAACTAAAACTGGACTTTAACAAAAAACTCTAAACACAAATACTAGGAATACTAAACTCCTCCCGGCAATGGTGCTAGAAAAAGATCTTAATACCTCCTTTTATTGATCCGATATTGGAACAGAAAAGTGTATCCCGCACCTATTTCCCCAGAGGTGACTCTAGGTTATCGAACCCATGAGAGGAAGATTCCCATCAAGCAATATTCCCTAGAAACTTATGTTAAACTGTCAATTCCTGCTTTTGACCAGATCAAGCAAGCAAATAGTGATTCAAACACTTATAATAAAAAGAGGTATGGGTATGAGGTATTAATGCATACAACCATCTATTTGTGTTAGGACCAGATATGATCTCAGTTTGTGCACTGGAAGTTGATGTCTACTACACAACCTTCTTCTTGTAGATGTTGTTGGGCCTCCAAGTGCAGAGGTTTGTAGGACAGTAGCAAATTTCCCTCAAGTGGATGACCTAAGGTTTATCAATCCGTGGGAGGCGCAGGATGAATATGGTCTCTCTCAAACAACCCGACAACCAAATAACAAAGAGTCTCTTGTGTCCCCAACACACCCAATACAATGGTAAATTGTATAGGTGCACTAGTTCGGCGAAGAGATGGTGATACAAGTGCAATATGGATGGTAGATAAAGGTTTTTATAATCTGAAAATATAAAAACAGCAAGGTAACTAATGGTAAAAGTGAGCAAAACGGTATTGCAATGCGTTGAAACAAGGCCTAGGGTTCATACTTTCACTAGTGCAAGTTCTCTCAACAATAATAACATAATTGGATCATATAACTATCCCTCAACATGCAACAAAGAGTCACTCCAAAGTCACTAATAGCGGAGAACAAACGGAGAGATTATTGTAGGGTACGAAACCACCTCAAAGTTATCCTTTCTGATCGATATATTCAAGAGTCTATAGTAAAATAACACGAAGCTATTCTTTCCATTCAATCTATCCTAGAGTTCATACCAGAATAACACCTTAAGACACAAATCAACCAAAACCCTAATGTCACCTCAAGTATCCGTGGGTATGACTATACGATATGCATCACACAATCTCAGACTCATCTATTCAACCAACACAAAGAACTTCAAAGAGTGCCCCAAAGTTTCTACCGGAGAGTCAAGACGAAAACGTGTGCCAACCCCTATGCATAAGTTCATGAGGTCACAGAACTCGCAAGTTGATCACCAAAACATACATCAAGTGGATCACGTGAATATACCATTATCACCACAGATAAGCACATGCAAGACATACATCAAGTGTTCTCAAATCTTTAAAGACTCAATCCGATAAGATAACTTCAAAGGGAAAACTCAATCCATTACAAGAGAGTAGAGGGGGAGAAACATCATAGGATCCAACTATAATAGCAAAGCTCGCGATACATCAAGATAATGCCGAATCAAGAACACGAGAGAGATAGAGAGAGATCAAACACATAGCTACTGGTATATACCCTCAGCCCCGAGGGTGAAGTACTCCCTCCTCGTCATGGAGAGCACCGAGATGAGGAAGATGGCCACCGGAGAGGGATTCCCCCCTCCGGCACAGTGCCAGAACGGGTCTAGATTGGTTTTCGGTGGCTACAGAGGCTTGCGGTGGTGGAACTCCCGATCCGGGTTATTTTCTGGAGGTTTCTGTATTTATCGGAATTTTTGGCGTAGGTCCCACATCAGGGGGGTCTCCGAGTTGTCCATGAGATAGGGGCCCATTCCCAGGGGGTAGGACGTGCCCCCCACCCTTGTGGACGACTCGGGACTCTTCTGTCCCAACTCTTTTACTCCGGGGGCTTCTTTTGGTCCATAAAAATCCACAAAAATTGGCAGGTCAATTGGACTCCGTTTGGCATTCCTTTTCTGTAAAACTCAAAAACAAGGAAAAAACAGAAATTGGCACCGGGCTCTAGGTTAATAGGTTAGTCCCAAAAAACATATAAAATAGCATATAAATGCATATAAAACATCCTAGATGGATAATATAATAGCATGGAACAATAAAAATTATAGATACATTGGAGACGTATCAGAAGTCACCCATCGGTATGTGCTTGTTATAGACCAAAGTGGGGATGTGTCCAAATAACATCCTGACTGGCATGAATCCTGCATCAAGAATCAGTTGTCCTACCACAGGCCCTATCCCTCGCACGGGGTTGCCTCGATAATTAAGATAATGAAATCATACAAGAGCTTTGGGCGTTCAATTACAACACCTCATGTGTCCCCAAGGATATGATCCATGTTACCCTACTGAACCTTACTGTCACCGGTGTTCAGTATAATACTTCATGGCGTCCTTGCACCTAGACTTACCAGTGCTCGATCTCCATGATCCTGGGTACCTACAGGGATGTATATCACGAACAAGACAAGAGACATCTACAAAACAATTTTATTTCACATATATGAAACGTTATTCAAAGCCATTCCATTGATCCCCACAACAAATACATAGGGTTGCAAGGCTCAAGCCTCAACCCATTCCTTATTGAACTACTCACATGGAGATCAGATCCCGAGAAGAAAACATTGAAGAACGTATCTTGAAGATTGATTGATTGCAAATATGTCTTGCAATGATTGCCTTGTGCAATGCATGATTACAAGTATGAACTAGATGAGGAAGCACTATGGGGGTGATGGTATCTATGGAGATGGCGGCGGCTAGGGTTTGTGGATGAAGATGATGATGTTCTGGCTGCTGTCAACACTCTCCTCTGGCCTCCTCTGTTGACATTTTGATAGGGTCCCATTATAAAAGTTGTTCAGGTGGACGATCTGCCTCGGTTTCCATGCCATACGGGCACACACGCTCATATGGAACGCCGTCTTTTGTGTTGTTTCCGTGGAAAAGCTTTTTGTTGATTCCTCCTTCCTCCATTTTTCTTCGTTTCCATTTTCACACGTAATTTCTTCCCTTTTTAGCCCATTTCCCGTGGAAACACATCAAGAGAGGATTTGTGGAATCATTTGCATTCATTAGTCATTAGTAGCAGTATCAGAGCGAATATCTCTTTTTGAATGAAATGCCTCGGTTTAAACAAGGTTGGATGAATGTAAAAATATCACTCATCATCTATTTACTATTAAGAAAGTATGACCTTTTGTAGTACTGAGAGCACACACAGAAGAGTAATCAATGGATTTCGATATGAGCATCTCAACCCTAAACCCTAAAAATTTGATTCTAATATCGTATAAACTCTGCCATGGTAGAATTTACAAGGTACTACGTTCTAAACACCAACAAACCATTTTGTTATCCATTTTTTAGCCCACCTAACATTGTTTGTTACACCAAACATTTTCTGTGACACTACAAATTGTCCCGGAAAATGCGCATGCCCAGTGACGCCCAAAAGCATCACCGAGTTTCACGCTAGAACGTTGCCAAAGTTGTCGAGGACGCTACCCCGGAAGGAAACAACTAGTGACGGTGGACCGTCACAGAAAATGATTTTAGGTGACATTTCCTGTTTCGTCATCGAGGTTTTTTGTCACTGAATGTAGCAAATTTTGTAGTGGCCCTACTTCAAGTAATTTTGACCTTCTTTGTTTGTAAACTAGAAGATACCCCACGCGTTTCTGCGGACACACATGTTAAACTGTAATATCCAGTAAACATCCGAGTCAGTAAGTGTCGGTGTACAAAAAGAGGGGTACACTTTTTGTACCCCTATAGCTGTGCATGGGCAGTCTGAGCCACGGGCACCACCACACCAAGCAAGGCAAGGGAGGTGAGCCAGGGTAAGACCGAAGCTCAAGAGAACTAGAACAACACCAAGGCCAAGACCACGAAGAGCAAAGGGGACCAAGCGGACTCCCCCGGCAAGATCCTTGTCGGGAGATAGTTCTAGCAGCCCCGGCAAGACCCTTGCCGCGGCAACTCGTCCCGCGCCAATGGAGCAAATCATCCTTGAGTCCACTGCCCCCCAAAGGGCAAGGATTCGGGAGACATCCCCGTGGCGGCATGCAGATCTTTGTGAAGACATTCAAGATCAGATACGCACTAAGGAGACGACAACCCTTGGCGGGATCCCAGCCGAGGAAGACCACAAGGCCCCTGGCAAGCGCCTTGTCGGGGATGACAGCAGGCACCCGGGCAAGACCCTTGTCGGGGCCCCGGAAAGGCCCTTACCGAGGACACCCGTGGGGCCACCATCAGGCCCACGCCGACTAAACCTCCACCACTGCATGCATGCAGCTGCTGACCCAACCAGCTGGGCAGGCACCTGCGTGGCGGCATGCAGATCTTCGTGAAGACCCACCACTGCGCCACCCCAGCTGCCTGCCTACCTACGTGGCATCTCAGGCATCACTGGCGAGGGCGCGTGTCGACACAAGAAGGAGCGGCGACGGACAAGACAGATCTCTCCCCCGTCCCCGATAAAGCAAGGACACCTAAGCAAGACGCATGAAATGCGCCTTGTCATGTAATGCGAGGAATAACCTCGCATCATTGTACCCTTTCCACCTCCTGTGTGCCACTGTGGCAACCCGTTTTTCTATAAAAGGAGGCCTGAGGCGACCAGGAGAAGAATTCGGCTTTTTGGAGCTCCTCACGCCCCATAGCTAGCTCAAGAACACAGATATACAATCCACCAAAGCAGGAGTAGGGTTTTACGCATCCTCGCGGCCCGAACCTGGATAAACGAACCGTGTGCTACCTGTTAGATCCGCTCTTCTCACGACCCCACGCCCCACTAACCATAGTAGGGATTCTTGTGATCCCATAGGTGTCGTTCCCACCGACATCTCCA
Source organism: Triticum aestivum (assembly GCF_018294505.1). Lineage (NCBI taxonomy): Eukaryota > Viridiplantae > Streptophyta > Magnoliopsida > Poales > Poaceae > Triticum > Triticum aestivum. The sequence continues at coordinate 268,483,397 of NC_057800.1, forward strand.
GCGCGCCAGGTAGGGGGCGCAGTTGTGAGAATCGGCTCTAGCAATCAGCCCAGCACTCCTTCGTCTTCGTGGCTCTTGGAGAGGGAAGGAGGCCGGAAGATCAGCGCTCGAGCGACTACAAACAGAAGCTAAGTCACATTGGACCCCGGATATTTCCATTCTATTATATAAAGTTATTATCCTCGGAGCTGTCGTTCTTTGTACAAAAAGAAACCTGTACACAAAAAGAAACCTTCCCCAATCGGCAATGCCTTTGTTCTGTTTCAAGTCCGCTCAACAATTCAAATGGCTGCGTTGAAAACAGTAGAGTAGCCTTCCGCAATTGGCAAGGCTCTCGACTCTGACTCGAGTCAAACTCGACAGTTCGAGCGGCTGCGTCAAAGGTGGTAAGGTGGCTCACCCGGCAGCACGCTCACCCGGCAGGCCAATGGGGACCCGTCCCCAAGACGCTGCCTTGGGTTTCCGTGCCGGCAAGCTTACCCAGCTGGCGTAGGGTGGACGTACAAAGAGGCAACAAACAGGAAAATAACATGCATAATTCCAAAAGTACTGCAAAGTTATATTACATCACATCATTGCTGCGGTTCTAGCTAAAGATGAAATTTGTCTTGGTCGTGAACCTGCAGCGGCGGTGAAGAACGGGATGCGTAATCCCGGCGCTGGCCTTCCACCCTCTTGATTTTGTCGATGCTGCTGATGACGGGCTTGATGCGCTCCTTGAGCACCATGAGGTCAATACCATCCGGCAAGCTATCCATCGCGGCATCAAAGTCGAGGTCGGGATTCCAGTACGCCATCTTAGGGAGGACCTTGGTCATGACCCCCCCCCCCGGCAAAGTCGTCGGGCTTCCTCTGCCAACGTGGCCGCTCGGTTGGAGTGAAGATAAGCCAAGGCTCCAAGGACGCCCTCGAAGAACAGGGTCAACTTGGTGTTGACGGTCCCGCTGCGCTCAGGGGCGTACCTCACGTTTGACATCCCCATGGTGGCCAACTACGAGGTGACCCTGCCGGCGACGTCCTCCAGACGGCTGATCCATCTGTTCTCGCATGCCACATATTCCTGGTGGGAGGCAGCCTCGTTCACCCGCAGCTGCTTCTCCTCCTCCAAACTCCTGGTCAAGGTCTCCTCCCGAGCCCTGCTCTCCGACAACATCTTCTCGAGATCCTCCAGCTTCAGCTTGAGATCTCTGACGGAGTTTTGCGCTTCGGAGAGCTCCCCAGCCCTGCTGATGATCGCTCCTTGCGCCTCCACCAAGGAGCTGTTGAGCGTGCTCTTTTCGTTGGACAGCTTGAGGGCCTGCTCCTTCAGCTCGTCCTGCGCCACCTCCAACTCCCTTACTTTGCCGGCATGGGCCAGAGCCTGGGCATTGAATGCCTCCTTGTGCATCTGCTCGAGCTCGCGAGTCCGCCGCGTGACAAGGGCCTCGAGCTCCTCATCCTTGCCACGGAGCGCTGCGGCAAGCTTCGCCTCACGCACGGTGAGGTCCTCTTCCTGGGAATCCAGTGCGGCTTGATGCTGGTTCCGGACGGCCTCGGCCGCGGCAGCCAAGTTCGCCGCCTTTTCCTGGGCCCTCTCGATGCCAGCCATCTTCATGGTGAGCTCGACATTGCGCTTGGCCAATTCCTCCTAAAAGGCCCTCTGCTCCTCGCGAGTCTGGTGGAACCAGGTCTGCGTCTCAGCAACGCGCGCCTTGAAATCCACCTCCGCCTGGTCCACCGTTGCCGTCCTGGACTTAACCTTGTCCAGACGGACACGGTAGAGCGCCTGGAGTTTTCGGAAGTTGGCCCCCATAGCGCGGAAAAGCTGCTCTTCTGGAGAACCATCACCGCCAATGCCCGGCTCATCGACAACCTCGATCCCGGTGGCGGCAAGCACCTCACCGTCAAAGACTTCCCCTTCGGCGGGCGCTCGGGAACTTGACGCCCCCTGGAAGATGGACGAAAATATCGTCACCCACCTTCAGGTATCTGTCGGGTCCCGAGGTTGAGGAGGAGGGAGGCTGATCATCAACCACCTCTGCCTCGGCGGTGGCCTTGCCGGCTTCCCCGGCAGGCCCACCGCTGGCACCCTCGGCGGAAACCTCGCCGGTCTCCTCGGCGGCCCCCGCAGCGGTGTCCTCGGCAGCATCCTTGGCGGCCTCCGCCGCGGCCTCCTCAGCAATATTCCCAACAACAGTATCCACGTCCTCCATATCTATTGAAGGAGGGCCTGGGTAGTAATGGGAGCATTGAAGCCAAGAAAAAGAACAAGGGAAAAACAGAGATGGAGGACAGGCGACTCACCAGTGCGAGGCTGTGAAGCAGAAGTCCCCTCCCTGCCAGCATCCGGCGCCGTGGTAGAGTCACCAGTGCCCAAGTTCCCCTCTTCCTCCATGGGTGTGGGCTCTGTGCTTGATGCCCTTGCTGGGGACGCCCCTCGCGGCGGCGTAGTTGATGGGGGTGGTGTGTTGGGGGTAGCCCTCTGCGTCTCCTCCTGTTGCCACTCCCCTCCTGCAAACCCGACAAGGTCAACACCATAGCATCGAACGCCTACCACATGTCGAATAAGAGGAGGGTGACGAACTTACGCTGGGGGTTGTGCCAGGGGCTGTTGTCCGGGCTGCTCAACACCACCAGTGGCGTCTTTGAAGCCCCAGCTGGGGGCTGACTGCTCGTCGAGGCCTTCGCCCTCTTCACCCTCTGGGCCAACGTATCTTCATCCCTGCGAAAGAAAAAAGGATCAAGATGAGTGACTTAATTCAGAGGAATGGAAATGGCATTAAGGAACGGAGTACTTACTCGTCATCCACCTCCTCCTCTTCCACCACTTTCCTTTTCCTCTTCGGGCTGAGAGGCCCGAGGTCAAAAGTGACCTCCGCGTCAACATCCGAGTCGACATCTACCGGAGGAGGGCGAAGACGGCGGGGTTTGTGCATGCCCAGATGAGGAAGGGGCTGTTGTCTTCTTCTTCTCAGCGGCCTTCGTCAGCCTCTTGGCTGCCGTGGCCCTTGTGTGACGCCCAGACCCCTCCAGGGTCAATTGAGGCCGCGTAGCCCTGCTGGGCCGGACTGGCTCGCCAGAGCCAGCCCGCCACAGGATTCGCCCTCTTCCCCTGGTTGGCGTCGAGCCCGCCACCACGTCCTCCTCCGACGACGACTCGTCGGCCGCATCTTCGACGAGCGGAGCTCCAGTGTCGGTGCTGCTGACCTCCCCGGAGGCCGCCGCCCACCGGGTGAGCTCCTCTTCCTCCGCAACCGTTGCGGCCTTCTCCTCCACACCCCCGGCGCTACCGGCCTCCATGGCAAGCTGTGCCTCCCTCGCCCTAGTGGCGATGTAGTCCAGCTCTGCCTGGGTGGTGTCCATGACAAGCCACCGCTCGGCGTCAGCATTGACATACACCTCGATCAGGGTGTCAAAGAATTGCTGCACATCAGCATCCTTCGGCTCCTTCTAGCTCAGGACAGGGCTGTGCGTGTTACAGTCCGGCATCATAGCGATGATCTCGGACCGACGTGAATTGTTGCACAACGGGACCACCCCCACTGGCAGCTTGAAAACAGCCCCTTGAGGGCCTTGCCAACCTTTGCGGCAGCCCTCGCGGCCTTGCCGGTCCGTTCGACCTCGCCATCGCGACCCACATCAAGCTGGAAAAGCCGCTGGCAGAAGTGGGCATGCGCCAGCCCTGTGAAGCTGTGATCGGGGCCGGGGAGGAGTCGCATAATGTCAGCCGGATTCGTAAAGAGCCAAGCTAGCCTCCCCTTGTTGTGCAACGGGGCGATCTGGCGGCGAATGAAGTCCGCCCCGATCATCTCAAGGGTGAGTCCAGCCCGGGTGAGCCGGAGAATCTTGGTGGTGGCGACAGTGAGCCTCCCGTCGGCGACGTCGACATCACTCCAATCACTGCCGCGGACCGGCGGCACTCAGCGGACCTTGCAGAATTCCGGCGGGTTTTCATCCTCAATCTAGCACCACCGGCCACGCCATTCCTCCCACCTCTCCTTCACGGCACCGTCCGGGTACACCCCCTTGGATCTTGGGATCCAGGTGACGCAACCAGAGACGGCACCTCCCAGCTGGATCCGAGGGAAGAAATAATGGCGGAAGAGCGCCGTGTTGGGCTGCACCCCGGCAAAGCCTTCGCAAAGATGCGCGAAGAAAGCCATGCACGCCACCGCATTTGGAGTAAAATCCAAGAGGCGAAAGCCGAAGGTGTGCATAATGTCGCAGAAGAAATCGGAGAAAGGGGGGCATAACCCGCAAGAAAGATAATCAACAAAAAAGGGATACCGATTTGGAGCAGGATCGGCGCAAGCAGCAGGAATGACGCGCGTC